>NC_136935.1:14876569-14883124 GCF_949987615.1 Pollachius pollachius
GGCAGAGGATGTCCATTTGTATCCATCTAAGAAGCAGATGTTCACGCTTTAATAATCCAAAGAACAGGGCTCCTTTTTTGATTATCCATCCACGGTCGGCATCACAAATAGGATTCAAAGGTTTATGTTGAACAACCAAGTGGGTGGAAAAAAAATCTACAATTTGGAGCCAAATCTTAGCACCAATACCCACGGCACAGGCAGCCAGCCAACCGCTGCAACCCCTTCAGAGATCTATCAGCACGCGCTAGTCCGTCACAGCTGTCCCACAACCAACGTAGGTTGGCGATTGAAGGGGCTGATATCAGACACTGAGAGGGGGGGTGATTTCGATCGATAGAACGAGAAACAAAAAACGAAGCATAGGGACGAGGACTGACTCATGAGAGTTGACGTGCGCGAGCCAAGCCCGCCATTTGTCATTCATTTAAGATGGCGGCAGATGCTCTTAGTTGCTAATGGTTCACAGGCCAGGGTTTTTCATTATAGTGTTTCCATTGATCTTCTCCGTCGTGCGGTTCTGTCCCGGGGGCTGTCATCAGCAACCTTCAAGCCCCCTCACTTATTGTTCTGCTCGTAAAAAACCCTGAAAGTCAATGGGCTTTACTGGCATGTGTGGTGGGAGTCGGTATGACACAACCGTTCACACTGAACCCAATGAACACAATCAGCATTGGAATGTCCAACACATTTTACAATGAAATCATAATGAGCGGAGAGGGTTGCTTCATATTCAAAATGTCGTTCTCTTTTTCGACGTAAAGATGTGTGAGTGACGTCAACAGAATTCATTCAGTGTTATCGGTTTTTTGCTGTGGCTACAGCTGTGACAAACAAGTGTATTTCCCTCCCCCAATGACATCATTATGTCGAGGTTAGCCATCAACCCCCCACTCTCTCTCTCGCTCTCTCTCTTACTTTATCATCCATTCGTGCTTTCTCCCACTCTTTACACAGCATGATAATCTTCTTACATCGGTTTCTCTCCTTTCTTCTTTTTCCAGCCACCTCCCTTGCTTCCTCTCACGTCCACACTATTCAATCGACTCCATTTGTTTACTGTGTAGTATCCCTTATTATAATATTATAAAAGAATATGATTTGCATAGCCCCACACACACACAGTGTGTGTGGGGCTCACAGTGTGTGTTCATGGCAATTTTTGTCTGTGTGTGTGTGTGTGTGTGTGTGTATGTGTGTGGTTTTTTTCTTTATGCAGTCATGTATATATGTATGTACAAGGGTTTGTGCCTGCTGTGCTCTGAGCCAATACGCCCCACCTGTGTGCCTAGCCTCTGATCTAGGCGGACCAGTGTGATCTCAACACTAGGACCATTGTCACTGATCAACCGGCTCTGCGCCATTAACACTGCGTCCTATCATGTTTCCTCTCTCCTGCCTCTCTGGCAAGCAGCTCACAAACAGGTCATACAAAAACACAGCAGACTACACACACGTACACACACGACATACACACGCACACACATGCACACACACACACACACATACACACACACCCACACACACAAACACACAAACACACACACACACACACACACACACACACACAAACCCAAAGACACAGACACAAACAACCTGTTTTCCTACATACATAAATGCTGTTTGCATTCAGCTTTCCTTCAGCATTGATTGAGTGCTACATACGGCTGTATGTGTGAAACTTAGTGGAACACGAGGGGGAGGCGGGCTCAGCTCATAACCTTGGAGGAGAGGGTCAGGGGTCAGGAGGTCAGTCGAGGAAGGCGAGAGCCATCTGGTTTAAACATTGACATGTCATACCTGGTCATCTTCTGCAGTAATGCGAGAATTTACCACGCACACTCAGACATACACACTTTCTCACACACGAAAACACACACACACACACACACACGCACACACACACACACACACACACACACACGCACACACACACACGCACACACACACACACACACACACACACACGCACACACGCACACACACACACACACACACACACACACACGCACACACACGCACACACACACACACACACACACACACACAAACACACAAACATGCTGAACTCAACTGGTGAAAGTCCACTCCCCAGTGACCTTCATTATGATGCAGGACTCTGATGCTTGTGTTTAACTTGTGGACACATACGTAGACAGACCGTACACAAACTTTAACCCAAAGACACACACACACATGCAAACACACAAACACACACACACATGTTCACACGCACGCACACACACACACACACACACACACACACACACACACACACACACACACACACACACACACACAGAGGGAAACATGCAAATAGTTTGAAATTGAAATATGTTCAGACAGTAATGTCCTTTGTATTTCAGAGATAAATTGGACACAGTTCTGAAAAGGTCCACCACCCAGAACTTTTAACATGATCAGTCAAATCTTTTTCACACCGCATTGCCCAAAACCACCACATGCATAACACACTCAGCTAACCATGACTAGCAGGTAGCACAGACATAGACTGTCAGGGGGGTAGAGTGTCAAGCTGGCGGCTGCCATGGCAGGAATGCAAACATGGCCCTTGGCCAACAGCCGGGGGTTACCAGCAGGTCAGAGGGCAAAACAGCACTTGGAGGGAGGACAGACGTGGGCGACGTGGTGGTGGTGGTGGGGTGGGGGTTGGGGAGGGTCGACGGGGGTGTGGGTGGCGGAGGTTAGATGACAGAATTCAGAATTCTGAGAGATAATGAGTGAAACAGGATTGCAGCGCACGTGATGTCAGTCCTGCAGGGACTGACAGAGCAGAGCAGAGCAGAGCAGAGCAGTGTGTGTGTGTGCGTGTGTGTGTGTGTGTGTGTGTGTGTGTGTGCGTGTGTGTGTGTGTGTGTGTGTGTGTGTGTGTGTGTGTGTGTGTGTGTGTGCTTTTTATTGCTTTGCTTCTTCTGTGAATGGTGGTTGACACGTGGGTACATAGAGAGCATGCATACTGTTGAGCTGACAAACAGACTGACCAACAGACAGATAGAGAGTTAAGTTGAAGACAGACAGACAGAGAGACGGACAGACAGACCTAGCAGCTAACTAAATAAGAGCAAAAGGCAGAGAGTGAAAGTACAGAACAGAGTCAAATAGCAAATGGCTGCTGTGATTAGGAATGGGGTAAAGAAAGCAGATGGGTGCTTACAGGAGTGCTGTCCCTTTAGTAGTGGGGGGGGGCATGGGGGGCATCTCTGACTTGTTGATCTCAGAGAAGTCAACCATCTTATTGTGCAGTCCTTGACCTCAAGTACCCCTCAGCCTGCAGCTCCTTCTAAGAAACGCCTTCACTTCATTTGTACTTCTGCTGTATCTACTTCCCTTCAGTCACTCTATGATAAGGCTACTTATAAGAAATATATTTATACAAACTAAGTGTGACCAATTTCTGAGAAGACATATTACTGATAATAATATTCTTTGGTGCAACAGCATTACTTTATATGACAATGCAAACAATGAGAGAACTATTAGACACAGAAAAACTGTGTCCTGATGTAATATTACATTACAGTATTCACAGCAGAATATTGGATATTAATGATGAAGATGTACTTTAATGCTTTATGACTAAGGCACATAATGCCAAGTATGTTTACTTTGTGCTAATAATTCTATTTTGTGTTTGTATACTTGAGTACAGGATATGAATACTTTTTCCCATTACTCAGTCCAGCTGTAACTGAGTGTGTACGGGCGTGAGTGAGTGAGGGAGAGGCAGAGAGAGAGAGAGAGAGAGAGGCAGAGACAGAGACCGAAAGATTGAGAGAGAGGAGGAAAGGGAGAGAGAAAGCAAAAGGTAGATAGGGAGGGAGAGAGAGAGAGACAGAAAGGGAGAGGGGTAGGGAGAGAGAATCAGAGAGTGAGAGAGAGACAGAGAGACACCGGAGATAGACACAGAGAGCGAAATGGAGAGGGAGAGAGACAGAGACAGAAAAATAGAGAGATAGAAGGTTAGAGAGGTAGGGAGAGAGAGAGAGAGAGAGAGAGAGAGAGAGACAGAAAGGGAGAGAGGTAGGGAGAGAGAAGGATAGAGGAAGTAAGAGAGAGAGACATAGAGAGAGAGAGAGAGAGAGAGAGAGAGAGAGAGAGAGAGAGAGAGAGGGGGGGGGGGGAAGGGAGTGGTGTTGACTGCAGAAGCCTTGTGTGTGTGGGGTGATTGATGGTGAGATAAGCTCGAAAACTGTTGACAGCCTTTTGGAGAGGATCACAAATGAACCATAAATGTGTCGAAGGATCACACACACACACAGACAGACAGACAGACAGACAGACAGACAGACAGACAGACAGACAGACAGACAGACAGACAGACAGACACACACACACACACACACACACACACACACACACACACACACACACACACAGGCATAGTATTTTTCCATTTTGAAGTGGGGACAATAAACCACCATTGTCATAGAGGGTGAGTCATCTGACCTACTTCCCACCGCTTACTGTATTCAGACTATTATGCAGCACTAACCCCAGGCATTAAAATATAGGTAGTGTGTGTATTTTTAGCATGGGGTTTGTAAAAGCACCTGTGGAGGGTATGTAACTTATTTGCTTTGTTCCATTGCTAAGGACAAAGACGCCCTAAAGCATGGGAGTGTCAAATATGACTTCAGTTCAATAGACTTCATTGTCTTCATTACTTAATTATAGGATTAGGGGGGTACTGGTCAAATGTAATCTCTCCTCAAGCTGTGCCATGCTTGACATTGTCTTTTAATAAGCTCTCTCTGCAGTGTGAGTGATTTATAATTTGTCTTTAAATAAACCAACCTGAGATATTGTATGCTGATTAAAAAGGCAGTTATAGGTTAACCTCTCTCTCTCTCTCTCTCTCTCTCTCTCTCTCTCTCTCTCTCTCTCTCTCTCTCTCTCTCCCCCCGCCCCCCTGCTTTCTCTCTCCAAGAAGAGGCTTCTAGATTGGCCGTCATCCTCTGGTGCAACGGCAATGTCTGGAATGAGGACGGCCATGTGTCGCTGGCATGTTGCTCCTATGATGCATCACTTTATACTCTGAGCAGCCTGTCGGTGGTCAACAGGAAGCAGCCCATGTCTTGCTTTCTTCAACACATCTCACGTTGTCTTTCAAGAGAAGGCTCTTTCTCTTTAAGAGCAGCTTTGCCCTGAATGACACTACGATAACACAGAACCATGGACTATTTCGGGATGCACAGATTTTTCGTCCGTCCCTCGGTATCGGTCGATATTCAATTTTTACGTGTTTTGTTGCTATGGATTCTTAAAAACAAAAATTATCTTTGTCATTTGAGAAAGGATGTATTGAATGTTGTTTCATAAATGTGTTCGATGTGTACGATAAATGTGTACGTATTTTTGTGCTCATTGAAAGTGTAATAAAATAAAGATATACAGCATAATTAGCATAAATAGTTGTACAGCATTATAAAGTATAACGCAGCATTTTTAGCAGATACATTTTAACAAGGCCATGTTTTGTGGATTTTTTGAAAAAGGATATTGTTGCAATCTAGCAATAGAACAACATATTCAGAGTGCTCATGCGCCTTTCTACTACACAGCATTACCTGCCATGCCTTGCCTGTCACATTGCATTATGGGTTTAATTGCTTTTACCTAGTGGTGTGGAGAGTCCTGGGCCTGTGTCAAAACCAATAACATGAAAAGAATGCCTGGTTTCCATTCGTTCTCACAGTGGGGCCATGGTACAGACTGCAACAAGGACAAAGGAGAAAGGGTAATGTTTTCTCTGAATTATAGACAAATTATTTTTTGAATGACACCTTCAGAATGTTAATGTTTTACTTACTTTAGAACACACAAACACACACACATGCACATGAACGCATGCACGCACACACACACACACACACACACACACACACACACACACACACACAACCACACACACACACACAGACTTACCAACAGCACACATACACTCCCAAACACAGTCAAGGCCAAACCAGTACTGGCACTAACTAGACAAACTCACCCTTGCACAGTGGCACACATGCACACACACAAACACACATTCACAGCTCTTGTCTGTGACCACTGGGCCATGAGGATTTGGACAATGGCAGGCTGTGGGCAGTTTGGGTAGCAGGCCCCTTGATACCAAGTCAGCAGGTGCAGGGGCAGAGCCTATCACCCCTGCAATCATTCACTGGATTCTGCCGTTCTGAATCTAGGGAAGTGAAAGCGTTGTGTGATGTGTGTTTTAAATCTATATGGGTGTATTTTTAGTCTCAGGTTGTGGTGTGTGTTTGTCTGTGTGTGCATGTGTGTATGTTTGAGTGTGTGATCCACCATTGTGTGGTTGTCTCAGTCACTCACTCTCCTTATGCAAGAGGTCATTGCCTCCTCTTGACTAATGACCCTGTAAGGCTTCCGTACACAATGATGTCATTTCCCCAGGTGTGTGTCTGTGTGTGTGTGTGTTTGTGTCCGTGTGTGTGTGTCCTTGTGTGTGTGTGTGAGTGTGTGGGCACTTGCAGGCGTGTATATCATGCCTGAATCGTTACGTGATTC
>NC_136935.1:14883324-14885824 GCF_949987615.1 Pollachius pollachius
AAAGCCATTCATATTTGGGGCCTAGGAAAGGCAGGCCAGTAACATCAGTCAAACCCCACCACAACTTGCAATTTGTCCGACCATTTGTCAAATATTACCCCCGCCACCCACTACTGCCTCGGTCCACCCACTTCCCCTCCCACGAGGGTCAGAGGTCACGGTTAGGAGTGGAGAACCCACTTCAAGGCTTGGTTCCCAGAGGATTTATTTCTATACAGGTTCCATGTCCAAAAGGCTGGAAGGTATCCAACGATGAATTATGTTCATAATATATTGATTTGGTGTATTAAAGGTGGGAATAATATATGACAAAAACTCAAACAGGATTGGTGTCAGAGCTCGTATAGATCAGAGAGATGTATATGATATTTGTGCCAAGGTTTTAACCTGCTACAGACATGGCCAACCATTGTGATTGGCAAAGCAGCAATATGACCATCCTAATAGAAGTCCAAGGCCTGACACACAAACACACACACACACACACACACACACACACACTTACACACACAGACAAAACTACAGTGGAAAGCGGGGAAGATGAAAGCACTACATTTCATGCACAGCTTTCTCTGTGCTTAACCTGCCAATCGGTGAACCATGCGTTTCCTATATTGTTACTGGACCGCTGCCAGACACACACACACACACACACACACACACACACACACACACACACACACACACACACACACACACACACACACACACACACACACACACACACACACACACACACACACACACACACACACACACACACACCCCTGTCCCACACGTGTCCGAGCCAGATCTTTCATGGTAACGTGTTCAGGGTTAAGGTGGATTTGCACCATGCACCACCACCACCGCCTCCGCCCTTCAATATGTGCGTGTCCACACTTTGGCACACATGTGCACACTCACGCGTCGTTAATGCACAGAATCCCTTTGCCGGCGGCACAGTTGAAAAGCGAACCCTGAGAGATCATATCAGGGGGGCTTTCTGGCTGAAGTGTTTCATTTGAGATGTAAAGACGCTGTTCAAGTCCCTCCCATATTCCTCTGGGGTTGTTCACCCCGCAGATGATTCCTCTTATTTCGTTTTTTCTGTTGTAAGCTGTACGTTATTTTGGTTTCGAGTCTTTAACAAGGGAGGCCTTGACGCGTCCGCATGGTTTAAGAGGATTGCGGAAAACCCTTTGATTTCCCAGGGCACAGAAAGAGAGAGAGAGAGAGAGAGAGAGAGAGAGAGAAAGAGAGAGAGAGAGAGAGAGAGAGAGAGAGAGAGACTGAGAGACAGAGAGAGAGGCAGCCAGGTAGACAGATAGACGAGAGAGAGGTGGACTGCAGTATGAGAGAACGGAGGAGAGGAAGGGGTTAATGTGCGGGTGGGAAGGAAGAAGTGAGTGGAGGATGCCGTGGAGTCGCAAGAAGAGAAGTGTTATTACCATTTATGTAAACTAATAAAGGATATTAACAGTACTTCTGTCTTTGGTCTCGAAACGAAACCCTCCACTCTTTGTACGTGTGGCCAAGACATTATAAAGTGATTGGGACCCACAGCCAAAACTGAACTTGTAAATTGCTTGATTCTTTCCTTAGGAAAATGGGAAGGGTTCATGTGTGTGCGTGCATGCGTACGTGCATGTGAGTGTGTGCCTGTGTGTGTGTCTAAGTCTCAGGATGTGGAAACAGTTACCATTTGCATATGTACAGGCTCTTCCACTCCTTCCCAGGGGATCCACATAGAAAGCCGCCATAGGCCATGTTAAAAACACATTATCATTCAATATGGAACACATATATGACAGGAAACGGAATATACCTTGGAGGGGTAAACCTTCAATAACATACATACATAACAGCAGTTTAAACTTCTATCAACGGCCCCATCACAACCTCCCCCCCCTCCCCCTCTTCCAAAGTATTATTACCTCGCCATTGGATTGGAGGGTCATATCAAAGGTAGGCTGGTTTCCTCCACTCTTAATACCAACACCTCATTATTGCAGCCTTCAGGGCCTCAGTAAGGCTGGGCGTCGCCCGCTACATGTCTCTCTGTTATCAACAGCCACTGGTGATTCATAACGCCTGACCTCGGAGTCATCAGAGAGACAAGTAGGGGAGCGGGGGATTGATGTATGCCTTCTGATACAAGGAGGTCCTATCCACTCCCTCTCTCTCTCTCTCTCTCTCTCTCTCTCTCTCTCTCTCTCTCTCTCATAAATGTACAGATTTGGTCTGATCTGCTCTCCCCCCTGTTTGCCCACCACATCTTTGAACTGGGTATGTGTAGTAACCTCTGAATTCCATCGCAATTTCCTGCCCTAGATCCAACCATACATGCCTCCCTCCCTCCCTCTCTCTCTCCCTCCCTCCCTCTCTCCCTCCCTCCCTGGCCCATTTCCACCCTTTCCTCCCCCCGTTCCTTCATCCCTCTCACCATATTTCCCCAACGTGAGGAGGTATGGTGCAGTTAGTTTATCCCCACCCAAGGTGACGTAGAAGAACGTAGATG
>NC_136935.1:14895824-14898324 GCF_949987615.1 Pollachius pollachius
TCAACACATGCACAAAAACAAAAAATTAACATCACATCCAAACTCACTACCACACACACACACACACACACACACACACACACACACGCACACAAACACACACACTACCACACACACTCTTAGGCCAAAAAGGACAGCTTCAATCCGGGCAAAAAAACACCTTATCTCTTCTGTCCAAACCAACCAAACAGTGAGATTCACTTCAGACACACGAGACCAAACAAGATTAGTGCAGATTGCACAACACTGGGCTAAAGGGGGGCTGGGGGGTCCAATGACGTCTTTGTCTGAAACATCAGGAAGTCCCAGACTATAGCTAGAATCTAGGTCAATGCAGCTTTACTTTTACTCCTCCTTCTCCTCTTCCTTGTCCTCTTCCTCCTCCTCCTCCTTCTTTCCCCTCGTACAACAAACAAAAGAAACGAAGAAAGACATTTTGACGTTTAAAAGAAGCCAGGCAGAACCCAACATCCCTTAGACCACAACTCTACAGCACAGAGTTCTGCCAAGTCGGGGTCCTTTGACTTAACTGGTTCCATCCAGCCCGCAGAGAACATCCACCGCCACTGCTGGTAGAGATTAACATCATAACTTCCATTTGGGACAGGGGGTGGGAGGGGGTGTCCTCTGTTATTCACTTCAATGGAAAGACTCTTCGTCTTTGATGGATTAGAGAGCGTTTTACGGCAACTGCGTAGTCATCCCCCGGTAAACAAAGACTCCCACAGTGAACCGCTGGCTAAGTTTGGCTGCCTGTTGGAAGTTGTTTTTGTTTACCTTTGTCTTAGTCGGAAGGTATTACCTGTCTTGCCAGCTACCCCTTCACAGCCCACCCAACTCCACCCTGCACAATCCCCGTCTTTCCACTGGATTCATCCCAGTGACAGGCCGTCTTAACGCTAATGCCCTGGCCGGGATTATGTGCCTTAGCCTGGGGGAGGACGTAAAGAGCTGAGCACCAATTTGCCCGGGGTAAGGGATGCCAGGAATTAATAGTGGACCACCACAAGATCAATACACACCAAAACATAAACACACTTTAACAATCAAACAAACACTGAGAACCACACAGACCCAAACCCTCCCAGATGCTGACATACGCACAAGCACATACAAAACGGCATACACACATACACATAAACAAACAAACACACGCTCACACACACGCACACGCTCACACAAAGACAAAGGCACACATACATATACACATACATACATATAGAAACACACGTATACTATTGTGAAGCATACGTGACTGATGGCTGGTTTAAGCAGCCTCATCCAGCATCAGACTGCAGCCAGTTGGCCTTAGGCCAGGGGAGGCTGCTTAAACCAGCCATTATCCAAACATGCTCCAAAACTATACCTGCACATACAAATACAAAGATAAAAATGAAAGCACATGCATAGCAAAGTTATGTTAAAACATTTCAAAATGGGCAACAAGACATCTCAGGTTCAGTCTGTCTTTTCAAAGCGTTAGGAGGTAATCCTGAGGACAGAGAAGAGGGACAGCAGGGCCTGGTGATTTCCCTCCTTATTACCCGTCCGACCAACGCACACTGGGGGGCACAGCTCTGAAGTGCTGGTAATAGGTGCTATTTGACCAAGAATGATATCTACCTCTACAGATGTCGGGCTCAGCCAAAACCAAGTGTTGCCTATGAGTGTTTGTGCATGATTGTGCATGCACACACACACACACACACACACACACACACACACACACACACACACACACACACACACACACACACACACACACACACACACACACACACACACACAAAGGCACACACTGCAGTTGGTGCTCAGGCCCCTCAAACAGTATTTCTTAGACACTGATAGACCTCTATTACTTTAATATGAAAATTACAACCACGTGAAATTTCTCCCATGGATCAAACATACATGGCTGCTGACCGCAACATATGGCTGCTCCAGTTTTGTGGGATTCCCCCCCGTCCCCTCTGTCCCCCACTACTCCCCCAGTTCATCTCTCTCTTCACCTCTCCTCCCAACCTCACTGTAGATTAGGCTCTTCTTCCAGACCTGCCAAACACAACAGTTGCTGGAGCATCACCCGTGCTCATGCATGTTTTTGTTTTTGTTTAATTTTCTATTTTCTCGGCCTTTTTCCCTCGTTTGTCTCGCTACTAAGTTTTTCATCATCTATTTATTTTCGTTCTGCCTCACTCTCTCTCTCTCTCTCTCTCTCGCTCTCGCTCTCTCACTCTCTCTCTCTCTCTTTCAAACTTTGCTTTCTTGTCCCGAATGGAAATGTTGGGGTCGGTTGGTCCTGGGTTTAGGAGTGGTGGGGGGGGGGGGGGATGTAAGGGATAAGCAGGGGTAATTCGTACTCGTTGGTTCAGCTGGGATTCTGGGGTAAATGGAGCAGAGCAAAGGTTGGCCAGATCACGCACACACACACACACACACACACACACACACACACACACACACACACACCGTCAATCAAAAACACACACAAGTGCACACA
>NC_136935.1:14905824-14913324 GCF_949987615.1 Pollachius pollachius
TCAATCGCCGTGTGCGGCTTCCAGCAAAGCGCCACCACCGTGCCTCATTTTAACGGACTAATAGAACAAAGATGTCCGAAGAAGAAGAAGGAGAAAAAGCTAAAAAAAATAAAGCTGAAAAAAAGGAAAGTGGGAGCCTGAGCTAAAACAGCAAGCGCCATAGGGGCCTACCACAAAATGACAACTGGAGTTGATTAGGGTAAAAATAGAAGCATTGTTTCCAGTGGTTAATAGCAGCAGGCTGCAGCCCGCTGGTCCTGTCAGCCCCCCAGTGTTTGGGACCCATTGTCCCCCCCCACCCAGCTCCCCCTTGATCAGGGGATGTTATGGATGAGACGCGTGGGGACCGAGATACAGACACCTTGTCACGCGTTGTCCAATGAAGAGGATGGACGATTAACGTGAACACATATACGTAGAAACACACACACACACACACACACACACACACACACACACACACACAGGTACACAGACACGCCTTCACTCGGTGACAGATGGGGAAGAAAGGCTGAAGGGTCTGTTCATGCTAAGCCATTCGCTACACAGGTTGTCGCACACTATCACACACACACACACACACACACACCCACAAACACACACACAGATACACGGATACAAACACACACACAAACACACAGATACACAAACTGACACCCACAGACAGACCCAGACACAGTGACCCACACACACACAAACACAGGTACACACACTGACACATACGCACGGATACAGACACCCACAGAAAGACACACTTATACATACACACCTAAATTTAAACCATTCCCACAGGCCACGCTGAACAAAGCACAGCCGGAACGAGAGAAAAAATGTGAAAGAAAGAGAAATAAAGAGGCTTGCTGTGGTGGAACGGTCTAGATCAGAGCCGCTAGCCCTGGAAAAACAACAGGAAACATATGTGGAGAGGGCCGATAAAAAGAGAGAGAAGGAGAGCGAGGGGGGAGAGAGAGAGGTAGGTAAACAGAGGGAGAGAGAGATGGGCCAGGCCCCTGAGAGGAACCGGGAGACTAGGACCCTGACCCCAACTGCCCCAGCTAGTCCCACTGACACTTCCATATCCACCCCACAGGGGGGCTGGGGGCAAAGGTCACGGCAACCAATGGGCTATCAGTGCTGAGCTCAGCTCCAGGAAATGGACAGAGGGGTCAGGGAGGAAAAGTAAAATAGCGCAAGCGGGTGCAGTCATACGGACAGACTGAAAAGTCAGACAGTCAGAGTGCAAAATGGGAGGGAGGGAGAGAGGGAAGACGGATGTTACAATCTCCCCATATTCCAAAGATATTGTGTTCCGTCTGCGGCCAAAGGCTTTATGGCGGGTCGCCTTGCTTACATCAGAGATAAACGTTCCCCCTGAACAGCCGGGGACATGATAGAGTTCGGCGCACACTGTAACGTTTTAATACGGAGCGCCTTCACCTCGGACCGCTGGTGTAACCTACAAATTTCACGTACAACATGTGAAGGCAACACGTGTGTGTCTCGTGTGTGTGTGCTCATGTTGAAACCGTAGGCTGTAGGCTTACTCACAGACCAGTTGGTTCTGATTATACTGCCTTGGAGAAAAACAAATACTGTTACACATCCAATCACAGACCGCTACAGCAGAGATGATGTTTGGACCAATGGCATGCAAGGATTGCATTTCACTGTATTGTTACGTTGAACCGTGCGTATTCAGAGCGGTGAAGGGGTGTTAGAGCTGGATGAAGGGTGAACTATTTACATCTAGCATGTGTCGAGCCGATGGCTACTGAGGAACACGCTGTATAGACCTATGTGGACAAACTCTGTGATAGACATAGGTAATGGGCCTTTTAACATTAACACACGCCCCATTGGCCTTCCTCTTCCATCAACAGAACAATCATCATCATCATCATCATCATCATCATCATCATCATCATCATCATTTCCATGTTTTCCTATCTGTCATTCATCACTGAGTGAGACGGAGAACATTGTACTATTCAAGCCAGACTTTAGGAAACAATCATAGTTTTTTCATTGTTTTGCTTGCAAATCTCTCTGTCAGTCATTATCCAGCCAATAGCAATGTTACGCCTGCTGCGCTGAACAGTGCAGGACGAGAACTCGTGGACACACAAACCATTAAAACACACACACACACGCACGCACACACGCAAACAACAATCTAACACTGCTATTTCCCCATGCCATGTCTTTAATCAAGGAACCAGGCCAATTGTGTGATGGATATGCAGGGGTATTTCAGTCTTTTCATTATGTGGTGACTGGCCCATGTATCAGCCGGCGGAGATGAAGACGTGTTTTGTTTTTCAAAGAAATTACCAGCGTTGTGCTCGAGCCAAACCCCGCCTTTGCTTTATCTAGAGTCAACAACAGGGACATGGTTTTATTGTTTCAATTCATTGCATATTATCATGCGCAGAAAATAGAGGAAAGAGTTGCAGTTTCATGTATGTAAAAAATGAAGTGCTGAAAAATCCACCCCTGGGTGCTTTTAATAACACTTTAAGATCAAATAATAATTGAGAATAGATGTGTCTTCTCTTCAAGCAAACACGCACACGCAAATACATACACACACATATGTGCTGATACCCACACACACACACACACACACACACACACAAGCACAAACACACACACACACACACATTAGACACGCACCACCATTTTCTTTCAATTCTCCTTCCTCCCATTTGTGAGCACCTTTGGCAAACGCAATTGTGAAGGAGCAGTGAAAGTAAAATAAATAGATTCCTTGGGAACAACGCTCGCGTACCAAGGCCAATTCATCTGCAGCGCAGCCCTGCTCTTATATAACAGTCCCCGTTTGGATTCGCTTCATGACGCAGTTTATTTAACCAGATCTTCCCCTGAAACAGGCCCCCTGATTGGGTTGCATAAGGACCCCGGGGGCCGGGCAGAGTGACAGCACAGAGCCTCTGGGCTGAAGGGACGTTTAGGGGGTGGAAAGGTTGACAAAAGCCGGGGAGAACAGGGGTGCTCGTCACCGTGGCGGTATGACGGGGGTCAGGGTGAGGTGATGAGGGAAACATCAGCTTCATTCATTGAATTGTGATCAAAGTTTGATACACAATACTAAAATACAATCACTTTGGAATATTTTTTGCACATTGCATGAAGTGAGACCGCAAATGGCTGCTTCTCAGGGCCAGTCTCACACAGGAAATGACAGAAATGAGAGCCTTTTCACCGAGCCTTCCCATGACCAGCGAACAGCAGCTGAATAATTCAGCAGATTTCTGGCCGTTAAACCCCAACTCTCGCTATGTCCAAAATAAATTCTCAGCTACGGTGAAGGGGCGGGCGGGAGAGGAAAACAAAATACCCCAACTTTAGTGTACTGATTCATTTAGTCAGCTTCTTCACAATGGAACCGCTTCGAGCATCAGACTCAACAACTGTTTGGTCGTTAAAATGACTAAGACATATTTTCCCACAGAACGACCTATTGACCCCCACCTCAAACCCCCCCCCCGCCCCTCAAAACATACTGTCACCAACGCTCTCTCAGACGCTGTGACCAAGCTCTTAACACATACAAACAGGTGTGTGTCTGTGTGTGTGTGTGTGTGTGTGTGTCTGCGATTATCCACATATGTGTGTGTTTGTATGTGTGTGTGTCTGTGTGTGTGTGTGTGTGTGTGTGTGTGTGTGTGTGAGTGTTTGTCTGCGATTGTCCACATATGTGTGTGTCTGTTTTTGTGTGTCTGTGTGTGTGTGTGTGTGTGTGTGTGTGTGTGTGTGTGCATATGTGTGTGTGTTTGTACATGTGTCCGCATATATGTGTGTCAATGTGTGTGTATGTGTATGTCTGCATGTGTGTGTGTGTGCGTATGTGTGCGTTTGTGTGTGTGTATTTGTGTGTGTCTGTGTGTGTGTGTGTGTGTGCGTGTGTGTGTGTGTGTGTGTGTGTGTGTGTGAGTGTGAGTGTGAGTGTGTGAGTGTGAGAAAGTTTCCCTACAGCCAGCTTGTCATGGTTTGATGGTGAGAGATGGGACACCCAAGGCTTAACGTATATGGTTTCCCAGAACCCAGGTCCCACTCCCACACATTCAGTCTGATGCTACTGAAAATCCCCCCTCTTGTTTATCAGGGATCTGTGTCTGGGACCCCCAGACATGGTACCTTCTGTCCATCCGGCGCAATTACCATGGTGTTCGAGTTCCGAGTGGGATCCCGCAGCAACTGGTGTGGCAGCGATGGGATTAGGTGTGAAACTGCCTGGGTGATATATTATCAATGGACAGTATTGTGTGCCGTTCGACCCTCTCTTCCCACCTGCCCCACCGTTATTTTTATGAATAAACATAAAATCAACGTCATACAGAGAGAACATGAGTTAAAAGGTTCTACATCTGCTTATAAAGTAGAACCATGGTGCTTGCTAACAATAAAAAAAACACTGAATCCTGATAAGAAATATTTCACTGATAATTTGAGTTTTATCTTTTTAATGTTTTGACTGAAAGAATGTTTCAATTTCAGTCCATCTGAAGAAATGTTTTATCTTTCACCTTAAACAGAATAATGATTCCTTATGTTTGGGAATTGCCTTTGGTTTTTTTCAAAATTTGAATCCATTTATTGCACAGCAAGTCTCTCACCACAACCCTGACTTACAGGAATAATTAAATCGGTGAGCAGACATGTTTGTGTTCATGCAAACAGTCCGAAACCTTTCTGCTATTTCACCAAGGAGACCTCCAGTGGTCGAGTGCTCTTCAATAGTACGACAGTAGTACACTGCCTTACTCAAAGGACACACTTACCTTCCGGCATTATAACACCTGCCCCTTTCCAGATTGTGGCAGGTACGGGAAGGTGTTTGTGTGTGTGTGTGTGTGTGTGTGTGTGTGTGTGTGTGTGTGTGTGTGTGTGTGTGTGTGTGTGTGTGTGCATACTTGCGTGCATGTGTGTCTGTGTGAGTGTATGTGTGTGTGTGTCATGCTTGAGTGCGTGTGTGTGTGTGTGTCTCTGTGTGTGCATGCTTGCGTGTGCACACACGTTTCTGTGTGTGCATGTGCATGCTTGCATGCGTCTGTGTGCGTCATGCGTGCATGTGGGTAGAGATGGCATTCAGCAATCCGGGAGGGATGGGAAAGCACGAAGTGTCAAGTTGGGCAGATCTAGGCTAGATCAGAAAGGCTTCCGAGGTGTCTGAGAACATTTGTGAAGAGCTAGCCTGCAAAGCGTGCAGCAATGAACTGGACAAAGGGGATACAAACCCCTCCTCCCCCTTACGCTCTCCAACATCTGTAGCCACTCACAGTTTCCGTGTCCTGATGAGCTTCCACACATGTTGGGTTTGAGTACATGCTTATACAAACAATGAACATGCACCCACGTGCCCCTCCACACACACACACACACACACACACACACACACACACACACACACACACACAAAATCAGCAATCAGTGTCTGCGAGTGAAAGTGTGTGTGTGTGTGTGTGTGTTTGTGTAAGTGTGCGCATGCATGTGTGTGTGTGTGCAAGCGTATGTCTGTGTTTGTGTCTGTGTCTGTGTGCGTGTGTATCTGTTCACATATATTTGTGTACACTGGAGGCAGTGGAGGGATATTCTTGGCGGGGACACAATCACGAATCAGACTCGGTGTTCCATGCCAAGGACAAGTTTAACTCTTATTCCGCTTATTTTTTGCAAAGCACGCCAAGGAGTAAATCACGGCAGCCGTCCCCTTTGCCGCAAAAAAAACCCTACTACTTGGCTCAGGCCCAGGCCCTCCTCTCCCAATATCAACAAGACCGGATGTCTTTTGGGTCGTCAGGGTCGCCAGGGGCCGTACAACATTGAGCCGATGGACCAGCGCTTGGGGATAGGATATTACCACAACAGTATAGTGTATCAGGTATTTGGCCTTCCAGCCAAAGTGGAGGAGTTAGGAAATGATGGCCCATATTTTCACAGCCCAACCAGTCCCAAGCATACACACAAGCTAGATATTAAGCTACAGTTTAGCAGACAGTTGAATATTGTCTTTAGTAAATTTTTAAGGGTTAATCTTGAGGGAGTCATGTGTGGTGACCTGATTTGTACGTAGTGTGGGTCTCGACCTCTGACCCCTCTCTGCCCATGAAGCTGGACCTCATGCTTCAGTGCTGGGCTGAAGCCGTGGTGTCGCTGAGGGTGTTGGTGATGGTGTTTCCGTGGTAACTGTAGGAGGAGCATTACAAGAGGGGGGTAATGCACGGATCATTCACAGGCTTTGCACCCCAGGGCAGCTGCTGTCAGGACTGGCGTGTGGGGAGGGGGTGTGTGTGGGGGTAAGGTTTAGTCCTGGGAACCTACAGACCCTGGGAAGATGCCCCCCTTCCTCCCCTCCCACCTCCCTCCTTCACACACACACTCACACACATACATTCACAATCATTAAGGCTTGGGTAAGATGATACCTGTGTGTGATTGTCAGTGTATGTTGGTCCGTGAGGCATGCATGTCTCTGTTTTTTGTCCATTTATGCATTTTTTTTTGGGGGGGGGCGAGGGAGGAGGACATGTGTGTTCATGTGTGTGTGTGCATATGTTCATGTGTACATGCATGTGTGTGCAGCAGGCCATGCATCACCATGAAGGCTCCACAGTGAAGTGCTTCAATGATTAGGCCATAGTCCACACTCCCCTGTATTTCCTATACCATCTTCTATGTACATTATGCAGGTAAAGCGCAGCGCATGGCCGCCTGAGCTCCATTTGCTCTTAATACCACAAACCAGCCAGTCTAAACTAGTACGCGGTTCAGTATATAGATAATATTTTCCATTTGTGTGAATTTATCAAGCGTGCCCATGTGAATGCAGCATGGATCGTTCAGTGGCTTAAGTATCTGTGGCTGGCTAAGGCTCTGGTTAAAGGAATATTACAACTGACTTTTGTACCAAAATCAATAGATGATTGTGACCCAATTGGGGATGGCCTTGGATCAAAGAACCACATTGAACATCTTCCAAATAAATTTCCTCTAATCTGATTTCAATGGTATAATGTGACTTCAGTGTAATCGCAGCATGGGTGGCCCATAATAGTATTAGTGAATTTTTGCTTTATATGTTGCTTTATTAATGTTTATTGTTTTATATTTCAGTTTAGTCGATTATAAAATGATTGGCATGTGGCTACAGAGCAATAATGGCAGTGGAGTTTCCTGGTCTAACGGAAAGCTATTTAATTTAATCCACCGCTAGCATGAATGCCCATAAAAACTCTTTGTGTCCCTCAGATTACGTAAAGTACAGTTGCGGTTCCACATCATTGTTGTTTAATGTAAGGGACAAGGATTACTGTTTCCATAGCTAATGTTTACGGTAACTTTATTCTTGATCCCAACTCAAACGTTGCAGAATACCAGAGAGCACGTAAATGCATTAGGCTGGTGGTGTTTAGCTCTGCAGGTCGATGTGTTTGACGTCAGTCTCTGCCTTTCAAATTAGCCTCCATTCATAATCACTAA
>NC_136935.1:14915824-14920824 GCF_949987615.1 Pollachius pollachius
CACACACACACACACACACACACACACACACACACACACACACACATATATAAAGAGATGCAGGCACAAAGCGTAGTTGTTCTCGTCCTATCTGGCGAGGGTGGGAGACAAACAAACTTTTTATTATGCATGTGTGTTTGCGTGTAATGATGCTTGCCTCAGATAAAGCCCCTTTACCGGCATCTGATCAGAGGGTGCTCTGGTACCGTAAATAGTGTCAGATACGAGGAGGGCTGTGCCAAACCCACAGCACCGTCTTATCTACAAAGCTGGCACTGGGTTCTCCACACATTCTTCTGGGAGTTATTCCACCCCAAAATACAAACACAATATATCCCATTCATCGGAAATGTTATATAATATCAATATCACATTTAGAAATGAACAGACACGTAGTAGGACTTCTTTATCCTCACCTTCATCCTATCATTTTTCAACTAACAACCACGATGGCATCTTAAAAAACACATGCACGCACACACAAACCCGCACACACACACAAACACAGAGATGCAAGCCAACTCTGTGGCGCCAATGTGCAAAGCTAGACTCCATTGTATTATTGTGTCCTTCAATATAGCAGACAGAACCACCCTCCAAACAGCTCCCCAAATATACTGCCCCCGCTCAGGCCGGCCAAAACCCCCAGTGACATCCCCGACCTCCCCAGACATCTACCTACCCATCTCTGTGCTCTGCTTCATGCTGAGCCCTGAGGGGGCTCCTAAATCAAGGGGGGGAAAGCAAATTATCTTCTGTAAAACACTCCAGGGCTCACTGTAAAAAAGGGCAAAAGGAAAATAAAAAGGAAGCTAATGGAGGCGGTAGGGGAGGGAAGAATGTGGGTTCGGGAGGCGGGGAACATTGAGATTAGATTTAGATAACGATGCTGTGTTTACCTTTGCTGTTAGCCATGCTAGCCACACTGTCAGCAGCAGCTGACTGATATCGGCTAGGGGTGACAATAGCAGAGTGTGTGCGTGCGTCTGTGTGTGTTTGTGTTCACATGTGAGCGTGCGCGTGTGCATGTGTGTGTGCGTTGTGTATGTGGGTCTGTGTGTTTGTATGTATTAGCGCAGTCTGGTACAAAAGGTCAATAGGCTAAGGAACTCGCTTACATCATGTACAATAAAAAAGCAGGAATGTTCTCAATCTGTCCCTGCAGACGATTTGAAAGTTAAGCAGATGCGCCCTCTGTGTCTTAATATCTCGCTCACATCATCTTCCATCAATTACTCTATCCCTGTTGGTTTTTCCAAAGCCAATTCTTCCTCTCGTTCAGACAGTCCTCTTCTAGTTTTCTTCCATCGTTCGTCTTCTTTCCACAACAACTCCCTCTCCCTCTCTCCGTCCCTCTATCTCCTTATCTACCCCTCTCTCTCTCTCTCTCTCTCTCTGTTCCTTGTCCATCCCTTCCCTGATGCACCTCTCTCTTCATGGGGATTTCACAGGGATAAATTGTCTTTTTTTAATATTTTGAGTTATGTTTACACGGCTGACCGCAAAATCTAAGCACACAGGAAACACAAAGACACACGCAGGCACGGACGTGCTACCAGTGAGTCACAAGGTATCATTATCCACCAGTGCATGAAGTGCTGTTTTGCGCTGCATTGTTTGTCGCAAAGGCAGAAACCACCATCACACAATCAAACTTATGATTTTTTTTTGATATATGGTGTTATGGTTCATATATAAAAATACCTATTTGTTGTTTTTAAGTGATGTGTTATTTTAAAGAATCACGTTTTCCTCATGTTAGACATGTTAGATTATGGAAAACTATGAAAACTACAACTTAACAAAAACGATGGTAGATACACCTATAGCCATATCACTTAACAAATACTGTTATAGCTATAGCAAGAGCTGACCAAGCAAGCAATAAAGATGTATTTATTATCTTTTGAAAGCATATATTTACTTTCTTTTCAACTGTATATGGACATTAACCTCAACCATAATAATTTAAATAATTAATTAATCAAACTCATGCATCCTTGTTTTTGTGGTATCATGCAAATGCCGTGGGATTGTGGCCAGCCAGAGGTTGCCAAGCAGTTTGTGAGAATGATGTCATAGTGACTCTTCCTACGTCAGCAGGCTGGCACCAACTCCTTCCTTTGCCTTACTTCCCTGCCATCCCTTCACCACCTTCATGATTTGCATCTTTCAAATGGATACGGGGGGGCCCAGTCTGTTCTCAGTCTGTTCTCATCCCCCTTTAAACAGCTTTACCCATGATCTGATAAATTACTTGAAAGTTGTTTTGCAGTCAAATGTTCCTTTACGTGTTTGCCAGCCCTGCAAATGCAACAAATTGTTAAATCGAATCTAAATTAAAGCGAGGATCTGAAAGTGGAGTCGGTTGTGGATGATGAATCCACCACTGACCCAGTTGAAAGGCACGATTCCTTCCCTGTTCTCATGCCCCTCTACCACCGCCAGCACCACCCACCCCACACCCCCACCACCACCAACCCCAACACCACCACCTCCCCCACCCAGGCCCTGCTGCCTTCAATTCTCTCAGATGCTGATTACTGTCTGTTTTTCAAGCGGCCAGACCTTTCCCCGTGTGGATGGGGGGGATGGGGTGATGATATTTAGCAGATGTGTGTGTGATGTGTTTGCTTGTGTGGGTGCGCGGCTGGCGCGTTCCTCCGCCAAAACTATGTGTGTTCCGACCCACTGGCAGACCGACAAACCAGCCCCCCGGCCCACCAGCGGACCCAGCCTACAAACAATTAAACAGCCAGCCAGTCAGGAAAGCAATGACCCAACTAACCAACCCACTAGTCAAAAAGCCAACCCACCGCTCAACCAAACAACCGACTGACCAAACACATAACCAACCAGTCATCAAACCGACAGCCCCACTGTTCCCAGACTCTCTGTCGCTCCAGTGAGGCACTCAACGAGCCTGCATTTATTAACCAGACCAATCCTTTGGAAATCCCACCTAATCCCTGTTTGAGTTCCACCATGAAGCCTTTCTAAACACTCCACCAGTTTACTTCATGCTCTGCCCGTGGAGGATCTGCAGTTTCCAACCACCACACAGCACAAAGGAAGGGAGAAGCCCCCCAACTCATTAATCAGAGACAGGCCTGGTGCATTGTAGGCAACGGGCCCATTGTGGGCAGCTGCCCCCCTCCTCCGGATTCTCTTTTCCTTTTCTTCAGGGGTCAATGTTATGAAAGACTGGGTGGCAAGTCATTTGTCAGAGGAAGATGTGTCTTCACACTTAGTCTCCTCCTGTACTCTTCACAAACCACTTCTGTCATTACATTTATGATTGGGTGTGTGTCAGAGGGAGAGAGAGGCAGAGAGAGAGGGAGAGAGATGGAGGGACGTACTGTGAAGCAGAACAGCATGGAACGTGCTTTCCCCATCTTTTTCCCTCTTAACTCGGTTAATTGCTGACTGTTCAACCCCTTTCTTCCGCCCTGTACATTTCCCTCACTCTCTCTCTTCCTCTCCCCCGATTATCTTCCCCTCTCTCTCTAATGTTCTTGGCACCGGTCCAGAGTATTATGTATCTCCAAGTGCCTTAGGTTACGGTAATGCTTCCACCTACACCCCTTCTCTTGTCCTCTCTTATTCATTTCTTTATTCATTCAGTACTCTGTCCCACACAGGCCTTTTACTTTTCGCTGAGCGTGCATGTTCCTAAGTTCAGCGGAACCACAAATGCACAAAACTATGTGTTGAAAATGTGGGTGTATTTTCACTGTTGACCGCTGAGCAGCACCGCAAACTTTTGCTTCCAGGCACGTCCATTGGAATGAATGGATGAGCAGAGAGTGCCAACAAGCTACAACAAGTGGAACCCGCCATGGCTGGATGAGCTGATCTAAAGCCACTTAGGATGGACCTCCATCAAAGGGCTGTTAGAAGTTCCATCCAAGATGGCTGTTTTGCCTTGATGGACAGGTCCATTCACAATTCTCTGTTTCGATTGAATAACATTTAAAGATGTTTCCTCGAAAACTCCACGCAGACACGACATGATGTGACGTGCCAGTTTCCCATCTTTACAATATTCATGAAAAAAAGCCCCAACATGAATTATTATCTTGACAAAAAGCAGCTTACCAGGTATCCTTCGCCAACAACATACATGAAATGTTGGCGATGAGATGTCAAGATTTCATGATGTATGAAAAACAGCGACTGATGCCCAGTGAGCTAACCCTGGGTAAATAAAGGTAAAACAACCAAGAAGCGTATGCATACGTCAGAGGCAAACACATGTGCGCACAGGTCAACACGCACACACACACATGCTCAGACACACAACTCTCACTCTTAAACGTTTCTCAGAAGTTCTCCGGCGGGTCAGCCGTAAAGCTGCATGACGGGCTCCGTGGAGAGCCCTGCTCCTCTATAAACGGTGTGGCATTTCAAACGCTCCCCCGCTCCATGAACGGTATTGTTTTCACAGTTCCAGTTCTGAAGGTCTCGGGGTAGTCTGGAGTCGCACCGCAGTGACCTCAGCCAAACGGCCGTTCTCCTTCCTCCAAAAAGAAAGGAAGCTTCCCAATATCTAATGAGCGCACGGAGAACATGTGAATCCCATTGCATGGAAAGTTGCAAGCAAAGACTTTCGGGAAAGGGACAAGGTGTGTGGGCCGTGAAGGCGTAATCTCTACCTGGCTCTTCGACAAATGTGTCAACGTTTTGTTGAGCTTATCCACGGATTCTCATTAGTTTCTAATCATGTGGCAGATGCTTCCGTCCAGAGGGGACATGCCATTACCGAGGAGGTAGGGGTTAGGCGGTGGACATTGAGGATCCGGAGAACCTAGTTCCTATGGGCTCAGAGTCCAACAGCCTAACAACCGCGCTGTGCGTTTTAAAAAGAAAATGAGCTTACTTGGAAAACAGAACAAGTTGCCAAATGTAAATTACCAGCAGTAAAGCCGAGAAATAGAATGACCTAATGCAAACAGAGCCCGACTAAAACCAAACAAATTAACAACCCCAATGAGCAGGCC
>NC_136935.1:14923324-14928324 GCF_949987615.1 Pollachius pollachius
TTTCCGTGGAAACCGCCATTGTTATGAGTACAGTTTGTCCTCTGATGTCATACCGCCTCTCATGGCCTGGGCCGCGAGCCACACCACCACTCACCCCCGGCTCTGTTCGGACATGTGCAGGTGTGTGTGCGTGTGCGTGTACGTGCACACGCATGGGATGGTCCACAGTATGCCAAACCTCCACACGCCGCAACCCTTTGTCCTTCCACCCCACAGCGTACAATGTTACAATGGGATGGACTTATTCATACCCTGAACACTCTACCAGGTGTCTCGACGGGTGCCAACTTCCAACCGTAACGTGACAATCGTCACTCTCTTTCTACCTCCTCCGGTCTGGCTTGCTCTGGGCTCGGCTAGTGCTGACTGATCTTGTCGCCGGTGGCTAAGTGTGTCTCCACAAGCACACAGACGCCTGTGCCTCTTCTGCCTTCGAGAAGAGGGTGAGCAAAATAGCATGCACACGCACACACACACACACACACACACACACACACACACACACACACACACACACACACACACACACACACACACACACACACACACACACAGACGCAAACGCACACATAGAGACGGACACTCACATACACACACAGACACACACAATCAGGTGCACATGCACACACACACCAACATAAATACATCAATCCCTGGGCCCAAGGGGGGAATACAGGCACTGGTTCCACACCCAATCCTTAGCTCTCAGCTAGTCATAACGGAGAAGGAAACACCATTAGTGAAGAGCTCTGTTCTGCCCGCAGGCCAGAGCAAAGCAGGCCTAGACCCGCTGCAACGATCCTTCATTAATGCGTGACTGGATATGCCCTCCTTTAATTAGGGCCCGTTGATCTGCTTACAATGGCTGCAAGTCGAGTCTGCCAAGGAGGTCAACCGTCTGTCGACGAGAGGCAAACGATAATCAACACAACGTCGATGGCCTGGTTTGACGTGGCCTTACACAAGACCATTCTATTATGGGCTGGGGCATTACAATTCTTCATCATCTTTATAAACCAAGCCTTGAGGAACTACCAAAGGTAGGTGATGTAGAGTCACGTGCTAAAAAATAACAGAACAAAATAAGCGTTTTGTGCTGTGGAGGCACAGGAGGACGGCCCGGGTTAACTTTCACACCGTCTTATTTTACTGCAAGAAGCCTTGGGGGAGCAGTCAGCACAGGGAGGGTCCCAGAGTTCACACACTCACACCTGGTTGCCGCCGGCAGGGGATACAGGCCCACTAGTGTACTGCGGTGGTCTGCGCCTGGATAGCAGGTCCAGAGATGTTAGCGCTCTACGGATCACTGCTCTAGGAAGCATCACAGCGATCTCAGAGGCAGCCGGTCGATAGTAGCCTGGATGACTTGAGCCATGTCAGGCTCAGAGGCTACTAGGGTGGTAGTAGGTATGTAAGGCTGTGATCCTATATGGCTCGTGTGTGTCACAATGTCACAATGAGAGTGATAACTTGGATGGTAACTGACAAAGCATCATGCCAAGGGGTGTGATGATGTCAGATAGTGACACATCAAAAAATGTGTCTTTCTCCAAACAGTGTAATAACACTCACATCTCTCAACTGTGGGTCGAACCAGAGAGCCCTGGCCTGTTTCCAGAGTATTTCGGTGTCCCTGAAAAGGACTCCAAGTCTTTTGGATAAAAAGAATTGCGTGTCGGGCTCGTTTTTTTATCGCCCAGAACGAATTCCTGAGCGCAACGTGCATGTAACCACTGGATTGGTCCGGCGAGCCCCGGTGATGCGGGTCCCAGGGCCGGCCGGCTGGGCTGACCCAGATAAGATGAGTTATGAGACAAATGCAGCATCTGACAGTCTGCAGCCCCAGTCCACTGTGATTGAGTAACACTGTAAGGCGTATCATTTACCAGCGGAGACGGGACGTCCTACAGAGAGGCAGCAAGGAACTCCTAGCCCTGAGACGTTACTTTGTGTGTCTTTGTGTGTGCGTGTGTGTGTTTTCAGTATGTGTGTGCATGTGTTTGTGCGTGTGTCTGTATGTGTCTCTGTGTGTGCTCTGTGTGTATTTGCGCGTGTTCCCGTGTGTGTGTCTAATTTTGTGTTTGTTCATGAGTGTGTTTGTGTGTGGTGCATCAGGATTACTCAGTACAGTACACTGTTAATTACATCTCAATCAGCAGGAGATGCTTGGGGAATTCTCTCAGAGTAAATACAGGTTCTCTCTTTCACAGTGTGTGTGTGTGTGTGTGTGTGTGTGTGTGTGTGTGTGTGTGTGTGTGTGTGTGTGTGTGTGTGTGTGTGTGTGTGTGTGTGTGTATGTAATTGCTGTGTTTCACTTAGGAAGTCCTATTTACAACAAGCAACCTTCCACCAACCTCAGAATAGGTGTGTGGTTGCATGTGTGTATGGTTATACCTTAATAAGTAGCTACAACCTACAATTACATAAATACATTTTGTGACAGATTTCCTGCTTTTTTTGTGAAGCAAGCACAGAAGGTTGTTTGTGTGTGTGTGTGTGTGTATGCTTATGTAAATTTGTGTGTATTTGTGTGTGTCTGTAATTGTGTAAGTGTATGTAAGTGTGTGTGTGTGTGTAAGTGTACGTGTAAGTGTAAGTGTGTGTAAGTTTATGTAAGTGTGTGCTTGTGTGTCTGTGTGCTCATGTGCTTATTTTTGTTTTCCTGAGTGCTTCTGCGTGTATGTGTGTGTGTTTATGTGTGTGTGTGTGTGTGTGTGTGTGTGTGTGTGTGTGTGTGTGTGTGTTGGCATGTATGTGCATGTGCATCTATGTGTGTGTTTATGTGTGTGTATATAAGTGTGTGTGTGAGTGTGTTTACATGCCAGTGCGTCAATACCTCCGTTTTCAAGGGCTCCGAGGAAGCTAGCCCCTAGTAGAAGCGAGCGTGCACGTGTACCTGTCTTTATGTACTCGGCCCCGTGCACGGACGTCTCCACTCATGACAATGAGTCACAACTGAACCTCCCATCCAGATGTTCTGAGGCCGGAGCACTGACTGCAACTTATGCAACATGCGTGACTCACCCACCAAAACCGCCTCAGCCGTTATTAGAACAAATGAATGGCTGAGTAAGAATGTTTTTGGGCTTGTATTAGAAAGAGGCAGATGTTTGTTTGAACACGCTGGTTGCAGCAGGTTTTGAAAGACCTCTGAGTAAGTGAGGATGAGGATGGGTATGAGGTGGAGTATGAATAGAAAGACCTATACCTCAGATTGTTGGGTTTCCCTTGATTGGGTTTCTCTCTAGGTAGGTTGCGTCACAGCTATTGCATCCGTAAAATACTTAACTTTAACTATATCTTTCTTTCAGAGATGCTGTAAATTAAAAATGTAATGGATTTCAAAAGAGTTTTATCTTAACTCATCTTACCTTAATGTGCTGCCTGACAGCCATTTAGGGCATTGGTTATACTGGTGACGTAATAAGAAAAACACTGGTTGACACCAGAATAGCTCAATTGGCAGTATTGTTGTTTGGCCTCCAATGCTGTTATGAACTGTTTCTGTTTTATATAATGACATGATTTCTCTACTAAGCTCCAAATATACAGAACTGACTGTGATGGAGGCCATATATTAGAACATAGCTTAAAAAAACGTTTTAATAATATGACGACTCTCTCACTCCCTCTCTCTCTCTCTCTCTTTCTCTCTCTCTCTCTCTCTCTCTCTCTCTCTCGCTCTCTCTGAATCAGGGCACTGTTGATGAATAAAGCTACTTTCTAGTCATTGTTACAAAACAGACTCTGAGACAAACGTGAAAAAAATATGACTTTGGCGGGAGGTGGCGTGGCTCTGACCATGATTTTCCGGCTCGGTTTACTTTCCTACTAATGCTCTCTCTCTCTCTCTCTCTCTCTCTCTCTCTCTCTCTCTCTCACCCTCTCTCTCACTCTCTCTATCTCTCCCTCTCACCCTCTCACCCTCTCTCTCTTTCTCTCTTTCACACACACACACACTAACACACACACAGAGACACTCACGTTCACGCTCTATCTCCATCTATCTATTTTGGACGTGAATGTGGCGCAGTGGAAAGGTGATGTAGTGAACATGAACCCAGGCTTCCTGGGGTCTGGCGCAGTGCTGCAGGGCTCCATGGAGGGATGGCAGCAGAGCGCTATACAGCTTGAATGTGCGCCGCCGCCCCTGCCTCATCCAACACCAGTACCCCAGTGAACTCATGTACAGACGAATGAGGGAAAACAAAACAGCCACCAGCCACCATGTTGCATGCCAACGGGCCATCAGAGAACATTTATTTCTCAGGCTATTGCTAACTTTGTTAGCCATGGTTCTCTTTGTGATATTCCGCTTTGCACTCTGATATTGACACAAAAACATAATTTAACAGGCTGTTGACGAGCGGTGGAGTATGTCGAGGCCCCGGCACGGAAATGTGAGCAGCAAAACCAATCTCCAAAGTGGAGATCTGGTTCAGCAACAGTTGAAATAAGTAACCACGGCTCTTTCTGTGTTTTTATGGATCCTAATCTACAGGCGGAAAAACTAGAGTTGGGTGTGTATGGAAAAAACCCAAAGAACAGCCTGGCTGGACACGCTCGTAGGGAGTAGACACAACAGAACCCGACCCCCAGGGCCTGTGAAGCCGGCTGGGGGGGGGGGGGGTTAGGGTCCGGACGGCTGCCTGACGACTTCAGTACTAGAGGCCGGGGAAGCAGGTCGCAGAAAACACCTAGCGGCCTAACATGTGTTTGCCCTGCAGTAACAACAAGCCGCCTGGGCCAGCAGGTAGCCCACCAGTGCTAGCAGGGCTGTCACCAGCGTTGCTTTAGAGCACTTATCATGCGGTCAGACCCCCACCCCCACCTTGGGGGGCTCGGAAAGCAGGTAGCAATTACAGCCACCGCTCCTTCTGAGACGTATACACACACCGCCCATCCGAAAACACACACACACACAGGCAAACACACACACAAACACGCTAACACACGCACAGACACACGCACACACATCCACACACACACACACACACACA
>NC_136935.1:14935824-14945824 GCF_949987615.1 Pollachius pollachius
GTATATATCACTGGCAGATACAGAGAGACCCTCCCTCTGCTTAGTTATCAAAGACAAACACACACTGATAGACAGACAGATCACTGTTGAACAGGTATGCTGTCGTTATGTACATCTGACAATACAAATTGGGAGGTAGGGCTTCCAGATGTTTTGGGTTGTTTTAGTTGGTCGTGGGTACTGGAAAACTCTCTGGACCCTGCTGTGTGTGTGTGTGTGAGTGTGTGTGTGTGTGTGTGTGTTTGTGTGTGTGTGTGTGTGTGTGTGTGTGTGTGTGTGTGTGTGTGTGTGTGTGTGTGTGTGTGTGTGTGTGTGTGTGTGTGTGTGTGTGTGTGTGTGTGTGATGGAGTTAACTTTCATGGAGCTAGCTTTCCCCTGCCCAAGGTGAAGGAAGATAGAGACTGGTCTGGAGCATAATTTTCCATGACTGTGCTGAGAGAGCAAGAGCAAGAGAGCGAGAGAGAGAGAGAGAATTTGAATTTGAGAGAGGGAGAGACTGACAAACAAAGCGGTGGTTTTCTGATTGGCACTCAGTTGCTTTTTGAGTGGGTTCCAAGTGCTGATTTTTACAGCTAGCCATTTCCTGTTGGCATGCTAGAAGAAACAAACTCAAGACATATGCACACACACACATTCAACCACACAGATGCATACAGATAGGCACATGCACACAAACGGATGGACACACAAGGCCATGCATTGCAGAATGACGTCGGCTGTCCTTTCAAGTTCCAGGAAAACAATGTATTTATTTTGATGGCTGTCATGTGTGCAATTGTACAATATAAAAAGAGGGGTTTTTTTGAGAAAGGGAGTCTACTTGTCGAAGCAATCCCCTAAAATGCAACTGTTTAATATTATATTGCATGCATTCATTGATAATTACAATATTCTGCTCCTCCAATTGGCGTTTTCCTGAAATCACTAGTTAACTATTACACATTTCCATCTGTTTGTTGTCACTATTTGTGTAAGTATCTGTTTATGCTATCCTGTTCCCATCCCATTCACAGCAAAAGGTTTATGGCATTTGATAATCTATTGTTAACGGTGCAATGCACCTAGAATTATATGATTTTATTTTAATTTTACTATTTGCAATTTCTCAATTTTTTTTTGATTCTATTATATATAATTCAGGAGCAGGTAAGGGGTAAGGCATCTTGCTCAAGGATGTCTACAGGTAGACTGAGGACATGGAGGATCTTGTGACACTACATAAGGTTCAAACGAGAAAATAGTCCATGCATGGTTGAGTGTATTTCATCACCTCAACATGCTCATTTTGCACCACATAACCCGCAGAGGCACTGCAGCTTTCATGGGGAGTCAAGCTGTTGTGGGGGGAGCTACATTAAGGCCATCGGGAACGAAGGGAAATTAAGATTAACGGGTACGGGAAGCATTTGTATTCTATACAAAAGACTGTTGGGAAGAGGGTAAGGCCATGAGGCGGTGGGTAGGGGGGGGAGGTGGGGGTCGTATTGGCCAGGATGAGGTTGGGGAATTTTGGTTTTGGGGTTCTAGTGTTTAAGCATCTGGATAGGTGATGGTTCTTGGCTAATGAGTTTGGGATGCTTGGTCCACATACACAAAGACACGCTACCATTATACTCAATACTGCACTGAAAGAGGTATAAGAAGGAGAATGGGATATTGTTTGGCCCTTTGGCAGTCATTGGTCTCTCAAGCTGAGCTTGCTGTTGGGTTTGCTGTCGACGTATCAGAGATGAAGGCTTTAGCTTTAGGACTCCTCAACACCACAAGATTAGTTTAATAGAGTGTTTTTATTTTGCATATTTTTATGCTTTATTTTTATGAATCCCTGTAGTACTGACCTCCAAACCTGTGTGTGGCAGCAAAGTGCCTGGCAGCGTTCTAGGCTGCATTTATATTTGAAGCAGGAGGAGGAAATACACTAAGCAATCCAGGTTGTTTTTGTTCTGGTGGTTGGTTTCCCCTGAGGACAACCTGGCAACACATTTTGGAACAACTTGGTTGTTCCAAAACGCCCAACGATAGAATGTCGGATAAAGTTGACCAACGGACTCTGATTCGACACGCTTGCCAACAAGACCGACAACAACCAACTGGTATGGCACACTGGCCCCACGTTGGTGTTTTTTGGCATTCACACACACAGGCCAACAACAAACTGCCTCATCTTATTAATGCTATGTTTGTTGTTATGGTGTTAGTCAGCCGTTAGAGTATAGTAAAGTCTGTTTGGAAGTGACTCACAGCAAGTCCTAAAGCACACCGGATGGTGTCAGGCCTCGCCGGCCCGACTCACCACTGCAACCGGTGAGGTAGGTCCTTTTGGATTATATTTGACTTAGGGGAAGGCAATTATTCTTTTTTTTTGGGATGTACATGGACTGATCTTTACTTTGTTTTCGTGCTTTTAGGACACATGAATAGATTGCTTCCTTTGCTTTGAGCCTATTTAATAAATAGCCATTGTGTTGTGCCAGTTTAGCTTTGTGTTTAATCTAATCCTTTCATTGCAATGACCCTCCTTCACTTTGTTGTAGCAGGTTTTTTGTTTTATTAAGCTGAATGTTACAATCTACCCTTCCCTGTCATTATATCATGGCCCCGACAGGTGGTCTACACCTGACACCTGAGCCTTGATAAAATCCGGTAAGACCCCCTGGGGTGTTGCCCACAGAGGGTCCTACCATTTTAATTCAGGTCACACAGGTCTCACCCTTAATAAATGCCGATAACTAAGAGGCATCACTTGTGCACACATGAACCTAGCAAGTGTTAGCGCTGCTGCTTGTTCTGACATGGTGTCCCTTTCAGTACCCCCCCCCCCCCCCCCCCCCCCCCCCACACCCCCCCCCCACCCCCCTTCCCTCTGGCTTAGGCAGGGCCCCATGGAGCAGTCCTGTCCCAGCTTGCAGTTCTCTTCCCCGGGCCGCCATGCTTTGTTTCCATGAAGGAATGCGCTGTTGAGAAAGCACTGCCCCGCCACAAGCCCTTACTCCCCCTTCCCTCCCACTCCCATCCCCAAAGAGCCATAATCAGATCCAGCCCTGTTGGATCTCTCTCTCTCTCTCTCTCTCTCTCTCTCTATCCCTCCCCCTCCCCTCTGGCTCCATGTCCCTCTGGTGTCTATCCATCTTTCCCTCGTTTTATACTTTTCCCAATGCTTTAATCACACTTTCATCTCCCTTTTTGCTCAAAGTTCCAATTTGTATTGGTCTATTTATTTATATATCTCACTCAGTCTTCCTCACTCTGTATCCTTTACTCTGTGATCTCTTTCTGTCTGTGTTTGTTATTCTCTTTCCATCTATGGAATAAACCAAGCAAGTAGATCACAAACGCCTACATGCAAGCCTCCCAAAGCACACGCACATATCAACTCACAGAAATGAGAAAGGACATCCTAATAGTCCAGCCCTCAGTAAATCAACTCCAAATCATTTATACGTGTTCCCTTTTTCTTTGTTGCCATTAGACACCCCCTAGAGAATCCATTTTTTGTTCTATTATAGTTGTAGAGTGTGTCTTATGATGTGTTTGGTGGTTGCTAGTTTTTGATACATTTATTTTTATGGATAGTTCTGTGTTCAAGAAAAGGGTATTTTTCTGGTTGTCATGTGTTTCTTGCATGCACAGGCCAAATATTGTCTTGGTTCATTCAGTCAAAAAGAATACCTTTCCCCCTGGCCAGACAGCTAAAATTGAGCATGGATTTTGGTTCAAAATGTTTTTACCACAGTGGTTTGGCTGAGGACTTAAATGTTTGCAGAGTTCACAATAAAAAATTTAAATGGTATGACATATTTCATGTTAGCAAACAATATTGAGGAAACTCAAGGGATGGCTTAAGCCAACTGACAATATATATCCTCCTAAATTTTTTTTGAACATATGTTGTTGCTCATGTAAATAAGCATAATTGTGAGCTAGGGTTACGATTAGGGCCAGCCATTTGTGTGTGTGTGTGTGTGTGTATGTGTGTGTGTGTGTGTGTGTGTGTGTGTGTGTGTGTGTGTGTGTGTGTGTGTGTGTGTGTGTGTGTGTGTGTGTGTGTGTGTGTGTGTGTTTGTGTGTGTGTTTAACTCATGTAGTAACAACATGTAGCAATCATAGCTCTTGCAAGAACATTCAACAGAATGTGTGAAACAATGAACTCAGCTCCTCTCCTTCCCAGAGTAAATATCCGGTATCTTCCTGCGTGTGACTCAGCCTCATCAACGTTGATCGTTCTTCTCTCTCTCTGCCAGTCTTACCCGTTCGACCTGCCGTTTCTCTCTCTCCCTCTCTCTGAGATAGCCTCGAGTGAGGTCTGACAGACGACGTGAGCCCTCTGCTTTTCACATCTCCCTTCCCTCCTGTTCTCATGCTCTCTCTTACTCTGTTTTTGTTTTCCTCAGTAAAGTGTGTCTACGGGGCTGTTTTTCTGACTTTAATAAACTGTTGGATCCCTCACCACTCATAAAACCACAGATTTGATTGCACAAGGTGAGTGCCTTACAAACCCTGGGCAGGCGAAAGGTGTTTTTAATAATTACTTATTATATGTGTTTTCGGAATCAGAAACATCTGCAGCAAAGCTAAGCGAGAGCTGCCTATAACATTCTCAAAATAGGAGTGATGCCCGTACATTCGAACACACACACACACACACACACACACACACACACACACACACACAGACACACACACACACACACACACACAGACACAAACACACACACACAAACACACACACACACACACACACACACACACACACACACAGGGAAAGACACTACACTGGACCATTGTGAGTCCCAGTCTATTTAAGGAATGTTTTTTTTTGCTGGCCACAGCTGCGGAAATGAATATCAAATGTAGTTCTGCTCTCATAAATCAAAACCGTTTGCTGCTGCATTCCGACTGTTTTCTTGCCCCCACCTAGTTTGGGTTAGAGTCGGTTCGTATGGTCTGTGTGTATTGCACTCGGACTCAAAGCTTGACTCTTAACCTGCGCTGCTGGCTCAGGTGATATGGGGGGGGGTAGGAGAGTCAGAGCTTGCCATGATTTCGCTTCACAGCAAGTCATCTCATATTGTATATGATGGATCCCTGGATTGCAGTGATCCACAAAAGGAATACAAACCATATGGGCTAGAATTATGTCTGGGGATGAGGCAGACTGACAAGATATCAGGATATAGGGGGGACATCAAGAGGGGATTCTCTTTCTTTCTTTCATATATATATATATCCCATACTCCATATGTGTTCCTCTCTTTTTCTCAACAAATACAGCTGACTAAGCTAGACATGGATATGTGGCGGTCATTACATTGGGGGGGGGGGGGGGGGGGGGGGCGACACACACACACACACACCCACCCCAGGACTTCACTGCGGGGGCGAGCGAGATCCAAAGGGTCGGTATCCCAACCTCTGCCCTCTAGGATTAGCATGGATCAAACACTACCCCAACCTCTCCCAAGCCCCATGCCGGGGCCAAAGCAACACACGCGCTCCACACTGGGCCGGACACAAAGGCCCTCCGCCCCGCTGTTGGTCTAAGGGATCTAGCAGGGTGGAGGCTGCAGAGGCAGGGCTTGGGAGGGCTCGCTTTCAGCCCGATGGCCGTGGCGGGCGAGAGAGCCCAACACAGCCAGGGAGACGGAGGTGGAGGTGGAGGTGGGGATGGATGGATGAGAGGGGGAGGTGCTCTGTTGTTGTGGCCGAGCTTGGAATGTGAGGGAGGATTGAAGGTGGGTGGGGGAAGGGGGCTTGCTGCTGGGGACATCCCAAAATGCTGCGGTTTATCCAGACGGCCCAACGTGGACGCATAGACAGACACACTGACAGGCATACTAATAATAATAATAACAATAAATTCAATTGATACAGCGCTTTTCTCGCACTCAAAGCGCTTTACATTGGAGCACAACAATAAACAAACAAAAGGAAATGTAATGTTGATGGGGCTTGGGTACTGACTGACTGACCCATTCCCATTTATGAACAAAAGTCACTTGTTGCCGCTCCACTGTGAAGACTGGCTCTGTACCGCTCGATGCAGTTCTAATCCTCCTCTCCATGACGTGCTGAGGCTCCAGCGCCTGTTCGACACATGCAAGATCACACACACACTCACACACACACAAGCACACAGACACACAGACACACACAAACACACACCCTGGGCCCGTAGCTTATTAAGCGCATAGGATTTACAGCTGATACGGATCCATAATTGGGGTTTTTACAGAATGATAATGCCCCGGTGTCAGCTCTGTGCTCTGTAATTAAATGCTCAGCCCCAGTGTCTGTGTGTGCACGCAAAACCGGCAGAGCATGTGTCAGTTTGTAGTTGGTTGTCAGTGTTTTTTGGACTGTTTGAGTGCAGCTCTGACACTATGAATGTCTGCGAATGTATGTGAATGTAGTTGTCCATGATAATGTATTTTGTGTATGTGTGTGTGTGTGCAATATTCCAGTGGCCCTGAATGAAGCAAAAACAACCATTGGTACTGAAAGGAGTGATGTCAACCTCACAAACGCACACGTGCACACACAATCACACTCTCTGGATCAGACACATCAAACACAAGTTCAACATAGCAGACTGCCATGGCTGTCGCTACATAAAAACGCATGCACACACAGACACACACAGACACACACACACACACACACACACACACAGACCTATACATATATAAACACACCCGGTTTCCTTCACTTTGCTACTCAAGGTCTCCTTGCCCCGCTGCAGTGAGTGAGACATGCTGAATAGACACATTCATAGCCTGTCTGGGGAAACATAACAAGGAAAGAAAGCAAAGAAAACACCATTAGGGGACAAGTTGAATGGCACCTGCCCCGGGGCCCCGCCACAGCGTGTTCGGGTCTGTGTCGGGCTCCTGCAGCAAGTGTTATCAGAGTTCAGAGCTTTGCCCTGGAAGGTGTGGTTGGAATTATAGAACCGTATGTATAGAGTAGCGCCCATATATCAGTGTTTACGGTAAGGCTATATACATTGAGGGAAGGATGGATGAGAAACAGGTCCAGGCTGTGTCTGTGTGTGTGTGTGTGTGTGTGTGTGTGTGTGTGTGTGTGTGTGTGTGTGTGTGTGTGTGTGTGTGTGTGTGTCTCTAAATAATGCATACGTTTTATGCATGCTTTTCTAATAAAAGACGCTGGGGGATAAGAGAGGCATGTAATGGAAGCGAAGGAAAGAAAATGGACAGAGAAAAAATTAAGGGAGAGGAAAGGAAATGGAAAAAGGAGAGGAATGGAGAGAAGAATAGAGGTGAGGTTAAAAGCAGCGAAAAAGAAAAGGAAAGAAAAGTATGGAACCAAATAAGGGACGTGAAAGAAAGAGAAAGAAAGAAAGAAAGAAAGAAAGAAAGAAAGAAAGAAAGAAAGAAAGGGGAAGTGAAACTAGACTTTGTAATTACAGAAGCGGTCTTTGCTGTTTTTCGTGTAGAGGGACAGAGAACCAGTCCAGCCGCTTCCCTCCGTGTCTCTCTCTTGGGGGACGGGGGGGGGGGGGGGGGGGGGGGGGGGGAGTGGTGCTGGAGTGGTGCTGTTCGTTGGCGTTGGTGGAGGAGGAGGGCAGACTTTTTCCCATGCTCGGAAGAGGGGCAGAGTATAAAAGGGAGTCTGTTCAGAGCTCCCTGCTCTCTGCCAGTATCTCCATCCTCATCTCTTTGAACCAGGCAGGCTGTGTCAGCACCCCCTACCCCCGAACCCCCTCCCCCCAGCCCACCACCCTGCACCCCCCTGGCCCTGGCTCACCACCATGCTGGCCTTATGGGATGCTGTGTATGTGTGTGTGTGTGTGTGTGTGTGTGTGTGTGTGTGTGTGTGTGTGTGTGTGTGTGAGGCTCTCTGTGTCAAGTGCAGAACGTCCGGACCGACACACACACACTCACACACACACACACACACACACACACACACACACACACACACACACACACACACACACACACACACACACACGCAGGCACTATTAGACTGCATGATTTTCCTGGCCTCCGGATGTAGTTAATATCAGTTGTGTCAGGGGAGGCGCTTTAGGGGGGAACGGGGCAGGTACATACTCACAAAGACACCCAATGGCACGCCATCGGACAATCCCCTTCCTCGGTGAGGTCATTACTCCTCTGTGTTAACATGGCCGTCGCCCTCTGCCTCATACTGTTCTGGTTAAGTCTGGACAGAGTGGTCCTAGGGTTGCACAATCTGGCCGCAGAGTGATACACACTGGGATCGTGATACACACTGGGATCGTGATGAATTGCACCTGCGTGTGATGGGGATGATGATGTTGATAATGATGATGGTGATGATTATCTTGTTTGTTGTAGCAACGAACCAGTAAATGCAGTTGGGATAGGAAGTCAGGGGTATTGTAGTGTGTGTGTGTGTGTGTGGGTGTGTGTGTGTGTGTGTGTGTGTGTGTGTGTGTGTGTGTGTGTGTGCGTGTGTGTGTGCGTGTATGCATGTGTTTTCTCCTGGCAATGAAGCAGATGTTTCAGTCGGGTTAGGTTATACGTGTGTTCTGTGTGTTGTGTGCTGACACGCTTGTATCAGTAGGTATTTTTTTACTCTTGTTTTTCTTGTTTGTTGTCTGTTGGTTTCAAGCCGTGATTTGAGAGCGGTGAGATCGAGATAGATTGATTAAAAATTAGAATTTAAACTTGTCAGAACAAATACTGGGAAGGTGTTTCTGAAGTCACTCAATGTACCACATTGCTTGCACGATTCTTTGCTCAAATGATATTGTTGTGGAAATATTTTTATAAAGGTATTACTTTGCTTGCCCAAGGGGCCAGAATAACATAATTCACAAGAACTTACACAAGAAATTCTACAAAGTTCCTAAGAACGTTCTCAACTGCAATTCCTCCTAAAAATATTCCTGGGAACACTTAATTTTCACAAACACATGCAATCGATGTTATTCCATTCTTACAAACTTTTTTTAACTAGTCTCACTTTTGGGCCATCATTCTGCAATCCCTTTTGCAAATAATTAAAATCCTGAGAACTGAAAAGTTAAAATATTTGATATAATGTAATATATATATGTATTATATGTATTCAAGCATTCATATTTTCATTCATATTCGAATTTAAGATGATTAAAAAATGATGTAATTTGAGATCATCTGTTTCAGAACCAATTGTTCTTTATTTTCTTAAGACATTCTTAGGAATTCTTATTCTTATTATCATTCTTAGGAGAATGATAATAAAGCTTTAGGATATCTTTAGCTGAATAGCAGTTTTTTTTTAAGTTTTTTATAAATCCAATCCAAAAAAACGGTATTCTTAAAATACTGTTGGCTGTCTGGCCCCTGGTCCTTTTCTGCCCTCTAGTGGTCAGAAATTAATTAATGCAGCTTTAGGGTTTTACTTTATAGAACAAGGGGTTGTAATTTGAAGCAACAATATAAATATAGCGATGCCTGTCAAATTTTATTCAAGAGCAATCATACATACAGTGTTGTGCCTGAACGCGTTCACTGAACGAAAGTTCATGAACTCGTTCATATTTTGGGCGAACGTGAACTGAACGTACTGTATTACTGCCTGATGAACGTTACTGTGAACTCGTTCATTCTGGTGTCAGTGAACGGCACGCTCACTCGGTTTAACTTCGTTCAATGGGGGGGTTATTTCTCTATCAACACGGCGGATGCGCGCGCAGATCGCCGTGTTGTTTGACCGGTTGCCATGGTAATCTCCGTGCGGTTCATTTGCAGTTGAGGTGTTGCCAGCTTACTGTTACATTAAACTGTAATCAGAAAAGGTGGTTATATGCTATAGACCCTATAGTATCTGTCATATAAAGGCTGGGACGAATTTCAGATTATAAATATGTACACTTTACTTTGAGAGTATAGACCAGCGCGATTCCCATTGAAACAAATGGCACGGTGATTATTCTTCGAAACGAGAGCTGTTCAATTGTGGAAAATGAATTAAACTGTAATCAGACAACGCGGTTATATGCTATAGACCC
>NC_136935.1:14950824-15085824 GCF_949987615.1 Pollachius pollachius
TTTAAAATGGCATAAAATAAAAGGTTGATGGTTGATGTTGCTAAAAATACTGCTCCAGGTGAGGCTCGAACTCACAACCTCGGCATTGCTCTACATCGTACTGTCATATAAGTACCGCGCGCTAACCGATTGCGCCACTGGAGCTTCGCTGAATGCCGGTCGAAATTAGGTTTATCAATCATTTATACATTGAAGTCTCAGACCAATATTAAATTCAAGATACTATTGACAGCTACTTAAGCGTGAGCATATAGCCTTGGTGTTGGACGCCAATGCTGTATATTTGACAGTTTCTACCACATGAATTTAACTTAATCTGTTGATTGCAGGGGATGACGAGACATGATTATGCCTATCGTCTATTATAATTTAAAAATTACACTAGGCACACTCGGCATGAAAGTTGGGGGGAAATAAATCTGAAAAAAACATTCATCATTGTTCTGTTTGTTTAACGGCCCATCAACGAGAATACCTTTATTTGATTTGCGTATGGTCGTATCCCTTAAATCAGTAAGTGCCTGCGTCTGAGTGTGCGTGTGCGTGTGCGTGTGTTCGCGTATGCATGTATGCGCGTGTGTGTGTTGATTAGTTCAGCAGACACACAGTCGACATACACTCGGTAAACGGTCCACGGTAACCTTTGATCTCTGTGTACCAAATTCCTTCCCCCTTACACAACTTCTGCATTCTGGAATTTGCTTGTTACTATGGTCGAAAAATTATCGAGACTTCAAGGAACATCTTGCCCAAATGTTTGATGCCAGTGTGTGCCGTGATCTTTGGAAGGATGAGCCTACAGTTGAGGTTACCGTTTATTCAAGTAAGAACAGTCTGGCAAGCGGCTACAGTACGTGCACAGGGAGATTCAAACCACTTGTCTAATGAGCCGCGTGTGTGTGTGCGTATTTATACAGGTGGCTCCCCCTCTAGTAGGAGCTGTGTTTTTCCACAGCTTGGACTGAGTGTTATCTGCCATATCTGGTGATATGATGATGATGATGATGATGATGATGATGATGATGATGATGATGATGATGATGATGATATCTTGGTGATGTCCTGTGAATTTTAGCTGCCCGTGCCTATGGTATTGGCGTATCCAGCCTTGTAACTGTTTGACCTTTGGTTAAGGCGAAAGGTGCCATCTTTTGAATTAGGCAACCCTGAGTTCAGCAGATTATGCAAATGTTGTGTTAGATTCTGTGTATGTCTCACTAATATTCTCTTCCATGATGGTCAGCAGCTTGCGGATTTCACTGTAGTAAGAACTAGTAGTACTGATGTCGCTGCGTTGTAGAGACAACGCTGCAACACCTCTACCCAAGTCTGCCCCTGGAACCGCAATGCCGTCCAATCGCATTTACATTAAACCCCCAATATGTGTAGGGTCCGAGAGGGTAAATTGGGGTGCGAAATGAAGCTGCTATATTATCTCGGTCAGTGTAAATGCGCGGACCGTAGCGGGAAAATGTGGGTATAGGACGGGCATATTTGGCAGTGTTAAAACGACTACAGATGCGTAGTTTCACAGTCGGTAAAGGCTTTGTTATGGTTCCTAGTCGAAGCAACGCAAGGGAGTTTACGGACCCATTACGTCCTTGCCGACCCCCATTGAGTCAAATGCAAAGCCCTGTTATGCGTGTCCCAAAAATGTTAACCTTTTATCGAGGCGACGCAGCAGCAAGGGCTGTGATTGGTCCGCTAACTAAACCCCGACGTAAACCAGATGCAGAACCACAACCGGTTCAAGACTGCATCGAAGCGACTGCGTGGTAATTGCGTTGTGCCAATGTGGAACCCTGATTAAGGCCCTGTCCACACCGCTACGCTATCTTTGTGTAAAAACGCGGAGAAATTCCTGCCACGCTGCCAAGGAAATTATGTTTTTTGCATGTGTGGACATGGCCTGAGACAGTTATCCCTCTTTATTAAACGTCTCTTCTCAATGCCGTGGAACGTTTCGTTCACTTGAATGGGCCTTCCCAACTTACGACGGTGAATTATTTTTGATTGATATTTTTGATAATTGACCGTTGCTAAGCAGATAATGACCGCTGTCAAGGAAAGTGGATTCGCGTCTTTCGTAACACTCCGCAAGTAGTTCGGTAACTTAACAACCCCAGCGTATTCGGTTGCTATGCGACGTCAACGTCTTTGGCAGACTATTTCTCTGCTTATCAACACTGAATGTTAATTGTAAAAAGACACAACTTGTGAAGTTATTTTCTTCGTTTTGGCAAGTAGCCGTGTAATAAGCGTGATAATGTATAGAACGTCGCCGGTCATTATCGGGAAAATAAGCCCTAACAGGGCGAACAGACGCTGCGTATCGGTGTCCTGTAATATTGTTACAATAAAGCCAAACGTTAAACATTGTGTTCATATTATCTGGCCTCCTTGAAGGGACTGTCAACAAAAGCTTACATCTTGAGGGACATTTACAGCATTTGCTTTCAAAAGACGAACCCAGATACCTCGTACCTCGAGGGAAATCTGTCTGACGTCGCCATCAGAGGGGGAGACGAGGAGGGCTTTCTGAAGAAAGGCCCCTCCTGCGGTCTCCCTGCCTCCGGTCTAACCCTAAACCTAACTCAGAAGTCGAGTTAACAAGTCAATACTCCAGTTAATGTCAGACACTGCTGGCTTTATGAATTTAGATAAAGTAAAAGGCACATATAGTGATATTGTTGTTAATTATTTACATGCAATGGCGGTTCTACACGGGGGCCTACGGGGGCCCGTGCCCCTGTAGACATGCCCCCCCTACCCCCCCCCCCCCCGGAACTAATGCGACGCAACGTTCTACACGGGTAAAGTAGAAAATGTCTGGTCTCAATATATTTAGAAACGTAATTATATCTAAGCAAAAACATCAAAGCAGAAGCGAGTATCCAAATGTCAGTATCCTTGCTAGGTCTAGGCTACACGATGTTGTGATGTTAACCATATATTTTCATCCGTTTTGGCTGTTGCATTGGGATAACAAATACATTTTGGTAAGGAGTAGCAGGCTATCTGCACGTGTTAAGTAGGGAGGGATGGTTATGCAACGAAATATAATGCATGCCCCTAAGTTTTTTTTCTTCTTATAGCAGCTATCATGAAATGAGGAAAGAACAGTAGAACAGGGACATTTTCTAAAAGGTAAGAACAGTTTATCCACACTGAAACTGATAAAATAAATAGAAAATGGCACATTGTTTTGCTTCGTTGTACCCTGGACATTTTTTTCACATTGAAACACTGTAATTGTACCCTGTAATGTATTTTTTATTAATCATTGTTATGGCCCTACCTCTCTTGCACGCTTGTACAAAACAAATGTTTACATGATGTTGATGATTTAGGGCATAAGCTCCATCAATTTAAGATAGTTTGACAGAAAATTACAGACTGTTTGATGATTTTAAAGTAAAATAAAGTTTTATAATCTTTAAATATCATATTTTGCCTTTTTTGTGTCTCTCTGGTCCCCTCCTTGGCCCCCCTAGTAAAATTTGTCTAGAACTGCCACTGTTTACATGCATGTTTTACTGTTTAAACAAATATTGGTACAATATGGTAAGTCATGTCGGTTTAAGATCAGGTTTTTTGTTTCGTTTTTTACGTTTTTTCGTTGGGTTATACTGAGAATACAGGGCGAGAAGATAAGTGTATGTTAATGAGGAACGGGAGTGACCCCGTAGTTTAGAGCGTTGCGATTGGCCAAGGGCATGTTGGGGGAAGGCACACGAGGACAAGACAGGAATTATTTGCAAACCACATCAGGTGTTGCTGTTACTTCATGCAAGTGGTAATAAAGCCTTTATCTTTCAAACCTAGTCCTTTTCGACCTATTGTATTTTGTTGCAACGCGTTGTTGTGGGTCTTAATCATGTCGGACGGTCCTCTGTTTGTCAACGTGAACAAATGGATCTTGAGGAATGAGAATGAGTTTCTCCCACCAGTATGCAACAAACTAATGTGAGTAAAGTATGTTTCACTTCCTTAATTCAATGTAATGGATGACCAAACCTGATAGTAGCACATTGTTTATAAACTCTAGCACGTAACACATCCAATGACATGTCATTTCTGGCACTTTGTCAATCATTTTATGAAAATAAAAGTTGGCTTCTAGGCCTAGCTTACTTTGCGTTCTGTTGAAACATGTCAATGTTGTATATCAACGCTAATAATTAACAGCAGGGTACAACGGTAGCGTTCAATGTGTAATGTAATGATTTCAACTCTGTTCCCCAGGCACAAACAGCAGCTGAACGTCATGTTCGTTGGAGGACCCAACACAAGAAAAGACTATCACATCGAGGAAGGAGAAGAGGTGAGAGAAAGGGCCCTGAGAATCCCCCTCCGCAAGAGACACTCTCAGCTCAGTCAAGGCTCTCACACAATTCAGAGGGCGTTATTAGCATAGAAAATTCTAAAACAAGATCCAACTAAAGATGAAATAAAAAGGGATATGAAAATTCAGACCATTTAAATATATAATATAATTGTCTGAAATACAATATAATACCAATAGAAACGTGTACGGTAAACATGTCATACTATAATATAAGATAATGAGGTTATGGTCAGGAGAGTTTTGAATAATCAAACATTTCCTGGAACTATGCCATTGAAATACTTGTTTTTTTCTCAGTTCTTCCTGTATTCAATCAATTAAAAATCTCACGATTTCCCAGAAACAGAATGTTGCAAATGTTGACTTAAGTCTGTTCAAACAGTGCCCTCGAGCATTCCTTATAACCTGATGGGCCCAAAGTATCATGACTATGAATTACTTTAATGGACATCCAGGTAGACAGGAAATTGCATCCCAAGTGTATATATATAATATACTGTACACACAGATTGTAGGCCTATAATATAATAGGCATAGGTTACTATCAGTGTGGGACAGTATGCCTCAGATTTTGTTCTGATTGTTATCTTATAAAGATATCATGGCCACTTCAATCCAGTTAATAAACACCAGCAATTCTGAAATATTTCACCGTCACACTGACATAATATTCATTGATGTGTTGATGACACTTGACAATATAATTTCAATTCAGTTGATTTTCTTTACCGAACTATAGTTCTTCTCTCATTAAGATGGTTGGTTTAAGAATTTACTCAAGATATTTAATGCACTAATCAATAGAGGGGTTCAATATCACTGCACAAATCTGAACAACATTAATGACCCTCAAAAAAAAGTTTGTCTCATCCAAAATAGGCGGAAGTATTTCTATCTCTGGTCTCTTTATTTCTGTCTTACCAGATCTTCTACCAGCTGAAAGGAGATATGTGTCTGAAGGTAGTTGAAAATGGAAAACACAAGGATGTGCACATCAAAGAAGGAGAGGTGAGTGCGTGCGTGCATGTGTGGTTGGGAGCGTGCATGTGTGGTTGGGAGCGTGCATGTGTGGTTGGGAGCGTGCATGTGGTCGGGAGCGTGCTTGGTTAGTTGGGTGTCGTGCGTTTGTGGTTGGGTGTCTCACATGTGGTCGGGTGTGTGTGGCGTGCATGTGTGGTTGGGTGCGTGCGTGTGTGCATGTGTGGTTCGGTTTCGGTGTTACTCCTGATCATGCATCACAAATTAAATCTTCAATCAAAAAGTTTCCAAACATATTTCACAACATCTTGACTCAAATATCTGTAAGCAATTACAGCTAAATCAGCAATATTATGATGACATTAAGAGCTCCATTATTAGTGTTTAGTCTAAACACTATCACATTTACAACCTCACAATTAAATATTCCATAATTCCCTTCAGCACATTAGTACCGGCATCCCATCGATTGCTGGGCTGTTCTTATGCCCATATTTAGATGTTCCTGCTGCCGGCCCGTATCCCCCATTCCCCCCAGAGAGAAGCCAACACTGTAGGACTGGTGGTGGAGAGGATGCGGCTACCCACTGAGACGGACTGCCTGAGGTGAGCCACCTGCAAAGACCATGACCCTATCTGAGACTGGGTGATACCATGCATTTGCTATCTTTTAGCAACAATAACAATAATAACAATAGCAACATGTCATAATAATATCACTATCACGATATGTTTGCCAATTGACCTGTCAAATATGAAATCCAATATCACATTCACTAGTATTTCATCAAATATGACTAGAATGTTTGAATTTAAGTGGTTACGACATATTTTGTGGTTTCAGGTACTATGTTGACAATTCCACAGACATTCTGTTTGAGAGATGGTTCTTCTGTCAGAACCTTGGAACGCAATTGGTGCCTGTAATAAAGGAGTAAGGCCAATTTCAACTTAGATTCACCTTGTTTTTGACAGTATCCATAAGAACAAAGAGAAAGTGCACCTATCTAACATAGTACCTGACTCCCTCAGGTTCTTTGCCTCGAATCAGCACAAAACAGGAAAACCTGAACCAAGTGAGTTAGTTGAAATTTGACCATATTAATCTGTTCTTATATCTGCTCTTGATCCAAAAGAGGCTCCATTGTAACACAAGTGTTGTTTGCGCACGTGTGTGTGTGTATGTGTATGTGAATGTGTGTTTGGGTATGTGGCCGATCAGACGAAATCTTCCGGCAGCCTCCATTCCCCATGAACACCATGAACGTGATGTCCCCATTCTGTTTCAATGACTGGCTTGATAAACAGAGGGGCCCCCTCGCCACCGGGGGCCACATAGACGTGTTCGGAGCGCAGTTCGAGACTGAGGTCAACCGTGGTCAACTAAACCCTTCTGTTTCCTATAATTTGATTCATATTTTCATACATCTCTTTATTAACCTCACAAAGTCAGCCTAAGAAAACAATGATCAGGATCTTCCTCACCCACTACCAGCTAGTCCCCCAAAGTTCTCAGTATAGATGCTTTTAACTACGTTCCCCGCAGGTGATTCTGTATGGAGCCGGGCAGACAGAGCTGTGTACGAAACAAAGTGATGCATGGATTTGGCAGCAGGTGCGTGAATCACATCCATGTTTCTGTCTCTTGCTATACAGGTCATACTCAGAAAATTAGAATATCGTGCAAAAGTTCATTTATTTCAGTAATTCAACTTAAAAGGCCAAACTAATACATTATGTAGACTCATTACATGCAAAGTAAGATATTACAAGCCTTTATTTGTTATAATTTTGAAGATTATTGCTTACAATTTATGAAAACCCCAAATTCTAAATCTCAGAAAATTAGAATATTGTGAAAAGGTTCCATATTGTAGGCTCAAAGTGTCACATTCTAATCAGCTCATTAATCCTAAGCACCTGAAAAGAGTACCTGAGCCTTTAAATGGTCTCTCAGCCTGCTTCAGTAGGATTCACAATCATGGGGAAGACTGCTGACCTGACAGTTGTGCAGAAAACCATCACTGACACCCTCCACAAGGAGGGAAAGCCTCAGAAGGTAATTGCAAAAGAAGATGTTCGCAAAGTGCTGTATCAAAGCACATTAATAGAAAGTTAAGTGGAAGGGCAAAGTATGGAAGAAAAAGGTGCACAAGCAGCAGGGATGACCGCAGCCTGGAGAGGATTGTGCGCAAAAGGCCTTTCGTGAAGTGTTGGAGAGCTTCACAAGGACTGGACTGAGGCTGGGGTGAGTGCATCAAGAGCCACCACACACAGACGAATCTGTGAAAAGGGCTTTAAATGTCGTATTCCTCTTGTCAAGTCGCTCCTGAACAAAAAAAAACGTCAAAAGCGTCTTACCTGGGCTAAAGAAAAAAATAACTGGTCTGTTGCTCAATGGTCCAAAGTCCAAACCAAGGTCCCAGAGTCGGGAGAAAGATTGGAGAGGCACAGAATGCATGATGCTTGAAGTCCAGTGTGAAGTTTCCACAGTCTGTGTTGGTTTGGGGAGCCATGTCATCTGCTGGTGGTGGTCGACTGTGCTTTATTAAGACCGGAGTCAACGCAGCCGTCTACCAGAACATTTTAAAGCACTTCATGCTTTCTTCAGCAGACCATCTTTATGGGGATGCTGACTTCATTTTCCAGCAGGACTTGGCACCTACCCACACTGCCAAAACTACAAAAACCTGGTTCAATGACCATGGGATTACTGTCCTTGATTGGCCAGCAAACTCGCCTGACCTGAACCCCATAGAGAATCTATGGGGCATTGCCAAGAGAAAGCTATTGAAGCATCCTGGTCATCCATAACACCTCAGCAGTGCCACAGGCTGATAGCATCCATGCCACGCCGCATTAAGGCAGTAATTCATGCAAAAGGGGCCCAAACCAAGTACTGAGTATGATTATATGCATGATTATACTTTTCATAGGGCCAACATTTCTTTATTTAAAATCCCTTTTTTTATTGATTTCATGCCATATTCTAATTTTCTGAGATTTTTAATTTTGGGTTTTCATAAACTGTAAGACATAATCTTCAAAATTATAACAAATAAAGGCTTGGAATATCTCACTTTGCATGTAATGAGTCTACATTATGTATTAGTATGACCTTTTAAGTTGAATTACTGAAATAAATTAACTTTTGCACGATATTCTAATTTTCTTAGTATGACCTGTATAAGGTCACCAATAAAAACCATGCTTGCCACTGTTGTATTATCCCAGAAGGATATTACAATGACCAGTCTATGCAAGACCCAAACTGTAAACCCTTTTATCTTGCTTTGTTTATTATTCTCTCTTTCTCTTCTGTGTGTGTGTCTTCCCAGGAGGGCTTGTCTACAGTAACTATAGACAATCAGGAATTTTCTCTTTCTTCTGGAGACAGTCTACTTATTCCAGCGCAGAGCCAGTGAGTGGGACATGAAATATATGTGTTTGTTTGTTGGCTGGCGTGTGCGTGCACACACTCGTGTTTCTGTGTCTGGGTGCTTTTAGTACTGAAATCATGAAGGATGCGCTATTAATATTTTAATGAGATGTATGAAATATATTTAACTGTCTTTTTTTTCTGCTGTAGGTATCAATGGCTGAGAGAAAAGGGTACTGTGGCCTTGTTCGTGGTTCAGAACCCAGAGAGGAAAAGACATTGATCAGACGCTCTTCTTTCACAAACATACAATCAAGAACACATATCCATGACTTTACTTTATGGTCCAATCATTTCACTGCTTGACTTTTAGGATGGATTCCAGTGCCTTGAACTGCGGTATATTCTGCCTCAACTATTCAACTTATGTACCAAGTTGAAGAGCAAACTCTATGAAGTATTATTAAAAGTTAATTATACACTTCTGTAGAAGTACTTTAAGTGTTAGTACTCCAAGAGAAATTGCAATTGATTGATATTACTTAATTTGTAGCCTTCAGATTTTGTTCTCATTGTCATTATATAAAGGGTTAGTTATAATTAGGTTAGGTTTAATCAAATTGTTATTGTATTTGCTTTCACAAATAATGTGAGAGCAAGCCTAATGTTAAAAGAAATGAGCAGATAAGTGAACAGGGAAGTAAAAATGTGTTCCTGGTCCAGTTCAGTTCTTCTGAACTGGGATAAGATCACATTCCTCACAAGGCCCATGCCTGTTTTAATCAGATCATCGGATAACTGAAATCATAAATGCGGGTATGAAAGTATGGCAAAACAAATTATCATGAAATATAACCTGTACTTCGATTTGTTATATAAATATTGTCTTACCAATGCGTGCATAGTTGTTTATTATGTAAATGATAAAAACATGTTGACAGCTTAACTAACACTTTAATTAAATGAATGAATCAGTAGTTTTAGTAGTTGACCATTATCTTGGATATCTTAAGTACAACTGAAAAGACACCTACTTCCCTTTCTAGTAGAGGTCCCTCTGTTTTATTTTCATCACATCCACTCAAGTTTGTATCTAATTGCATTGTGGGGGTCAAGCAGAATAGGACTCAAACTAATTCTGCTGGACAGTCGTAATCGGCTAGGTGGCTACATGATGACCGTCTCAGTAATTAGTAATAACGACAGCTGGTGGAATGAACTGCAGCATTATGCGACTACGCGTCAATGGTTAATAAATGGAAAAATGACCCCAACTAGTGGTAAGGGCGCATCATCGTCTGCCTGACAGAACAAATCACACAAATAAATAGGGGTATTCGGAACAATATCCCTAACAGAGACACAATGTAAACAAGCATCCGTTCTGGAGGTTGTTCATTAAGCATCTAATCCAGTAAGAATTGCAGTTTATATTGTAAGTGGGTTGAATGGTAAATAGTCATTGTAGCATTATACATGCAGTACCGCTTGTCGCCACACGAGTGTAGTGTCTACCATTAAATGAGCACTGTTCAGCGCAACTAACATTGGAAATAAATGTGTGTTCTGATTGTATGCTGTATGTCAGATTGACGTGATGATTTAATATGATGTTATCAGTTTTATATAACACAGTATATGATGACCATGATAAAATGCATATGATTAGATATCATTTTACTGAGCTATTGGCAAATGGTTATCAAAATGAAAATACATTGAGGTTGCTTTCTAAGGGCTGGAATAGACTTGCTGCTAACAACGTTGCCCAAGTTGCCATGGGAAATAATTCATTCGCTATATGGGGAGGTCTGACAGTATCACCAGACATTGAAAATAAGTTTGAAATATACTCATGTGAAGAGAGAGGAGTTAAAAGACATCTTCAGTATTTACAGCGCCCCCTAGAGGTCAAAGGTCACCGAATTTAATGAGTGTCCCCATGAGGATGTCATGGGTCTATGTGACAAGTTTAGTTATGATATGTCAAAGGGCTGCTGAGAAATTGGCTTACTTCCTGTTTGGCGTCTTCGCGGTCGAATTTGATTGGCTGTAGCAGCCAAACGGTTTTGAATTTGAAAAATCTATTCAATGTTTTTGTCAAGCATTGCCTGAAGATCATCTGTGCCAAGCTTAGAGAAGATTGGCCTAGGGTGCGTTGAACTCGGCTTGGCCCAGGGAATCTAATGATACATTGCTTGTGAATATTGGACGACCACAGCTAGCGACCACAAATCGGGGTCATGAGATAATGGGACTTTCTTGAATCAGTGTGCCAAATTTCACAACTTTTCATCATGGTGTTCTATGGGCTGCCATAGACTCCCATTGAAGGATAATAATAGGAAAACGTATGAAAACAATAGGTTGTCTCGCAGCATCGCTGCTTGACCCCCAATTAGGGCAAATGGAGGCACATTTTCAGTCTGAATGCCTTTCTTTTAACTGCTGATACCAGTGGAGGTTCTAGACACATTTTACTATGGGGGCTAAGGAGGGCCCAGTGATTAACCAGAGGGGCACAAAAAAAAGGCAAAAAAATATATTTAAAGATTATAAACTTTATTTTACTTTAAAATCATCAAACATTTAATAAATACAAGAGATTATAACCTCATCAGTTATGCACCAGCTTATGCCCTACCTAAATCATCAAAATCATATAAACATTTGTTTTGTACAAGCGTGCAAGAGAGGTAGGGCCATAAAAAATGAATAATAAAAAATACAGTACAGGGTACAACATAATTACGGAACCCGTAAAGGGACATGGGGGAAAAAATGTTCTAACGTTTCTCGTGAGCACGAGAAAGTATCTTGTGCGCACGAGAAAATATGTCGTGCGCACGAGAAAGTAATCCCTTTACGGGTTCCGTAATAAATACACTGGAAATCTATTTTTTCTTTTGGAAACCCCATGGACTCATGGAGAATCTGCTGGGTATCAGCAGTTAAAAGAAAGGCATTCAGACTGATCTATGATGTGCCTCTACTTGCCCTAATTCAAGATTAAACTTTAGATACAAACTTGAGTGGATATAATGAAAATAAAATAGAGGAACCTCTACTAGAAAGGGAAGTAGCAGTGGTAGTAGTAGTGTCTTTTCAGTTGTACTTAAGATATCCAAGATAATGTTCAACTACTAAAACTACAGACTACAGTTAGCCATGTCATTCCAAGATCTTTTTGTGTGAAGTGAAAAAAATTATCCCTCACACTAAATTTTTCCGTCTCCTCCAAACAACTAAACAAGCGGCGTCTCTTCGGAGCTGTCATTTTCTTAAATGAGCCGCGGCAATGTTTCAAATGAGCTGCTAACGCTGCCCTCTTCGGATTGGCCCCTGGTGAATACTGTGCAGGTTCTCAACCAGGTTCGCGCCATCTCAGACCATTGTGGGCGCTCTACACACGGTCAACTTGCAGTAAGCATGCCTCGTGTTTCAATTCAAACACAGGTCATTCCGCGGTTAGAGCCACTGCCTCTCACTCAGACAGTGTGTGCGTGTGTGTGTGAGTCGGAAGCAGAACGGGAGAGAGATAAGCAGAGTTACGAAATAGCAGGCGGCTGGCGCGGCTCGAAATGGCTGTTATTTCCAATAGCACATTTTTATTTGACCACCGAGCCTCATTAACCGGTTTCAACCGGTTAATGAGGCTCAAAGAATATTTTACATTTTCGCCATCCCTACTTCGTTTTTCCCTGGAGCTTTTTTTTTTCACAATGACACACTGTATGTTTATAGATGTGGTTGCGGTTAAAAAATTATCATGAAATCCCACCTGTGTGGACTTGAATTTGTAACGTTAGCAGTGTCTTACAAATACCTGCATGATTGTGTTTTTAGAGATTATGAAAATGTGTAGACAAACAGCTTAACTAACAGCAGAATTAATTGATTCAATGAATAGCGTAGCCTGGCTATTGCGAGACAAATGGTGCGTTCACATCGCTAGAAATTATGGGGAAAACATTTTCGCGCCGTCGGAAAATTCGCGTGAACGACACCTCATGACGCTGTTTTGATTATACTTCCGTTGGGCAACTCGGGCCAAATTTTGGTAACAGAGTTGCCCAGTTGGTGACGTATGGTTTACTAGTGACGCCCATGAACATGGCGGAACATGAACGTTTTACTTAATATAGGAGAATCAACCATCATATCACATACTTAGCTATTGATTGACATTGTAACGTCTGTTGGCATGACTTTGCTCAGTTGTAAACGTTGTGTAGGCTACTGGTAAACCAGCTCTAGATAAGGGCAAGTGTTGCCTTCCATACAGTGGCAATACTGTATGTGCTTCTAATAAATAAAAGCAAAAGGATAGTAGGTGTGGTGTTTGAATGGAAAACATGTTATATACTGTTATGCCTTTAGGGGGCGCGGTATAATCTAAGTAACTGTAACCATGAGTTGCCAGACAAGATGAGTCTGTAAGAGGAACAGACATGTTCATGTTGCTGTACGCCTGCTAGTAAAGTAGCCACGTTTCTATGCATATTCCTCCCTGTCGTTTTTCATCATAAGTATCCACACAGTCTGTAGAGACACAACAGTAGGTGATAGGCATCAAGAAAACAAAGGCATGCAAACTTGAAACTGATCCTAATAAGTTCTGTTTAGTTCTGACTTTTTTTAGTCTCTGAACTTTTAGATTCCCAACCGGCTGTTTCCCAAGTGCACATGAACAAGTCGCTGTATGGAACACGCGTACGCGTGAGCGTCATCACTGGCGAGCAGTCTCGTTATCACCAGGAGAGTGAACGCGCCTCAAGCTCAATCGTAGTTCCAATGATTCTTTACGCAATTCGCTGCTTGCCGTCGCTTCCCTGTCGTCATTGTGTTAAACCAGCCAATAGCGCGCCAGGGGGAAAAGCCAGCTTGGTGATTGGCTCCCGCAAAAACGTATCGAAACTAGGAAGAAATGTAATGCTGTTCTCCAGAGCCTTCTGCATGGCGAACTCAGATCGCCGACAGAATGGGCGGCCCAGTCTAGGTGTAGCGACCATTCTGGAAATGACGTCTGCGTTTCAATGTCAGTACGTTTTTTCTTCATTATCTATTCTCACTCTTGTTAAGGAAGATGGTATCCGTTTAGGCCTCAGTCCGCATTACTAGGGTGCCCTATGCCACCCGACTGGCAGCACAATGTTAAGTTAACACAGGTTCAACCCCAAAGTATAGCCTTAAATAAACAGAATTGGGCTCACTATCTCTTGAATTCAAACACATACAACTACAATTATTTACACCTGTAATTACATTTGTATTATGACAAGGGCCCTACTACACAACCAATCAGTCCACAAGGCCCTGAAAGTCCGGTTCCGCCTCAGGGCTCCAGCCTGATTCTCAGAGTGTTCCGTATCACGTGTTTCTCTGCAATCAGCGATGCCACAGCCCAGGGCAGCGCGTACTCAAGAGTCACCAGCCCCGCCAGGTTGTAGCGGTACCCGGAGTAGTCCCAGGGGCAGGCCCCCAGGAGCCTCAGCCCCAGGCCCCAGCTGAACTCCCACAGGTAGATGAACAGTGTGTAGGCCACCAGGCGCATCGCCAGCAGCCAATGGCGGGCCAGCAGCACAGCCCTCAGCCTCTCCATCAGGAAGATGGCCAAGGCGTACATGGGCAGGGACCACAAGCTGCTGTGTCCTGCCAGTCTCCTGTCCCGGGTGTCGTACCAGTCACATGCGGCCGTGAAGGCCACCTCGCAGAGGCAGCCATGCAGGGCGTAGATGTAGAAACGAGCCAATGGGGAGAGAGGCTGGAGGCTGGAGCTGTTTGCGGTCGGCTCTACTGGTGCGTTAGCATTCCCACTGGATCCTGTCGAAGGAATATAGGTACAACCATAAGAACAACCATAGTATTTGTTCTGTTTCCAGAAACTGATTTGTTATCAAGAAAAAGCCAATAAGTAGTAAATAAAAACTAATAAATTATACTTTGTAATTCACCCATCTCAACTCAAATGTACTCAGGCCATCCCAAAAACCAATCAAAGAGAAGAGGTATAGAATTGATGTTTTCAAAACAATTTCACAATATCCAAGGTAAAACTTAAGAGCCTCAATGCTTTATATTTAAATTTTTTAATCACATCTGCTCAAGTTTTTATTTTAAAAGTTTTAATCTTAAGATTTGAAATAAGGAAAACGGAGCCACAATCTGTCTGATTGCTGTTCTTTTAATGGCTATAACCCAATGGATTTCCATGGGTCAGAGTCAAATATGTATCTTTATTATATAAAAGAAGGACAATCAAGGAACATGTGACGGATTCCTTGCTGTAATGTGTCAGATTCCAGTGAAATCCTAGATGCAAGTGTGGTTTCCTACGCTAAACAAATTCTCATGAAATCCAACCTGTGTAATACTTGAATTTGCTACGTAAGCATTGTCTCACAACTATGTGCATAATTATTAAGTTATTATGTTAATGATGAAAATATTAAAATATGAAATATATGTAGACAGCATAACTAACACTAGAATGAATGAATTAAATGAATGATTCATTAGTGGAAGATCATTATCTTAGTGGTCATTCTGGAACTAAATGCCTACTGCGTTTCAATGCCAGAAGGTGCTTTCATTATCTAAAAGAACATATTGCCAACATTGTCTGTAGAAATAAGTGTTTAACGACAATAACATTAGATTGACATTCAATTGTACTCGTAGTTCTGAACGATACATTATTTTAAGATGTTATGGCCTTTAACAACTATAAACATATTATAAATGTTTGTTGTAAAGTACTCAGGCCATCCGAAATACAACTGAAAGAGAACTGGGGCTATACTTGATGCTTGCAAAACAATTTCATAATATCAAAGGTACAACGGAAGAGCACTCTACTTCCCGTTATACTGCGTTTTTTTATCACATCCGCTGAAGTTCGGATTAGGAAATTGTTAATCAAACATTTTGAAATAATGCAAACCAAAGTACTCAGGCCATCTGAAATACAAATGAAAGAGATGTGGGACTATACTTGAAGCATGCAAAATGATTTCAGAATAACCAAGGTACAGCAGAAGAGCCCTCTACTTCCCATTATACTGTGTTTTGAATCATAGGTTTTGCTAATAATAAGGTAAATGGAGGCATATTGGTCACAATCAAATCTGTATCTTTAAAATAAGAAAGAAGGACAATCAAGGAACATTTTCTTCCTGTAATGTGACGTATTTGTAAGACTTTATCATTTCATGTCTTTATTTAAAATATTTGGAAAACGGCTGTGCCCTATTTTGTCTTGAGAAACTTGTCTCTAAACAAAATGTTACAATTTTAACAACAATCAAACACCACAAAACAAATAAATAATTAGGACCTCAACTGAACCAAAATGTTGACACCTAGAACACAGAGTGCTTATTGTTCTTTGATTATGCCAATCGTTCAAGAGGAGTGTCGGCCAACCTTTGAAAGACGAACATATGCTCAAGCAGATTAACAAAGCTATTAGCAGGGTTTAACAAGATAAGAAATCCTTCGATCCTCAACAACACATTTTCAACTCGACACAACTACAAAGCGTGTCAATAGCTACAAAACTATCTCTCTTTACAGGGTGAAAAGCCAACATTGTGTCAGTGACCAGAAAGAACAAATTCCTCATTCCACAATTCAACCGTTTCACTATTACCAGCCACTGCTGCTGTTTCCGGTAGCTACTATAGAAGGCCAGAAAATGCTTGGTTGACAGCAACAACAACATGTAAACATTAGGGTAATATCCAAGGCCTAACCGTCCAAATGAAACCTAGACGCTCACCTGAGTTCTTTATGCCGGAAGAAGAAGCCCCCCTCATGTGTAGTGTCTGTGTATCCATCCCGGGTCAGCGCAGGATCCCTGTGGCTTCAGATTTAATCCTGCCGTCCCGTGTGTGTGTGTATGTGTTTGTGTATGTGTGTGTGTGTCTGCACGTGTCTGTGTGTGCATGTGTGGCGTGCGTGCGTGTGTGTTAGCTAAACATTAAGCGGTGTGTTGGACAATGTGGGCCGAGGGAGATAGCGATGTCTCTGTCATGGGCAGAGGTCAAGGCGAGCCTACGAGGAGACCAAAGATAAAACCCTGTGTGTACATGTGTGTTATGTTGATTTCTTGTTTTCCCTCTTTTGACTTGTGCAGGTGCCAGTCAATTAAAAACTTTCTTCAATCCCGAATCTGCCGCCAGCTCACCCCGTTCCACCAATAACCTCATCATTTCCCAGCAAGGGGAGGTCTGCCACACACTGATGAGACGGTTTTGCTAGTCTTTATTGGGAACTGTGGCAGCCCCACTATTTCTATGTCCTTTGTTGCTACCTTGCAGTCTTGGGCCAGGTAAGACAGAGGCTTCAATACATTAACAACACGTAGTGCTGTTCTCTGTTAAGACACTTCAGGTAGGTAATGATACTACCAACTGTATTTTGGGGTTATTTAAGTTTAGGGAAGTTTGTGGTCTAGCTGCTGGTAAGATTTGTCATCCTGTGTGGGTTACTTCTATTTATGTTTTCTTTGGAAACCCCCAAGCCCCAGAGCCAAGTTGCATGCCCATTAAACCCATGTTCGCCATCTTTTTCCAATCCTTTATTGTTCACCCACATCAATCATCCATAACCCGGCCATTTGACATCTGTTACCTCCCCCACTACCCCTCGACAGTGGGGTTGTAACTGTAATGGGAAATTCTATTTTCACATTCTGTTTCACTGTATTTGTTTGAATGTGGCTCTTTCGTGTACACCTATGGGGGATCTGTTCATAAGCTGTAACTGACCCCCTCGGGGAAGGGAGAGACCAGGATTCCAACTGATCCGACCCCCTTTTAGGACATTCAATCGATGGATTACAAACTGGTAACCAAAGAAAAAAAAAGAGAGCCCCAGATTATTGTATTTTATGTTTGTACGTTTGTTGTATGATTGTTCTATGTTATCATACCTTTATTACCCAAATATATGGCCCTAATTGTTATAATTTCGGATGACTCTTTATTGAAAATTTAAAATCCCAAGTAGTGCTGTGTAGGTTAAAGGAATAGGGGTATGGCTACCTTTGCTTTAGATGAGTTTATCAAGGACCCCTCCATTGTTGCTTTCGACCAGTGCAGGAAGGCAGCCTTGTTGGAACATTTTGGAACATTTTGGTGTGTTGATGTTGTAGTCTCCTAGAAAAAAGGAGCTTAAGGGTATAGGCTTAAGCGGTATGGGATTAAGCGGTATAGGATAAATTGTAATGTCTTTGTTCTACCTCCCAGCCGCCCTGAGTCACCCTTAGCTCCTTGCCCTGGGGAAACACCCAAGTACATTCCTTTTTTTCCACCAGGAGGGAGAAGCCCCTGGCTACCTTGCCAAGGTTTGAGGCCTCTACCCCGAGCTTGGGGTAGCACATCTTCACTTAGAGGCCCAGGAGAAGGCTCAGGTATTTGGGGCACAGGAGAGAACTCCGAGGCTTGAACATGAAATAGCTCTGGGTATGCTTGAGATTGAGGCCGAGACGGTGGAGCCGATGGCTTCAGCCATTGCTGCAGTGCACACCGCTTCGATGGCTTCTCTAGGTACGCACACACATCCACTACCTAGCCCATATGATGTTAAGAGACATGTTAGCTTACCTCCTTCTCATGAAGCAGAAGTTGATCCTTAAGTCAGATGGAACACTAAGGTTCTGTACGGATTTGAGCAGTGTTTAGACAATGGTGTTTCAAGAGGTTTGCGAATGCCTCTTTTACTCTCAATTTGGCCAATTCGGTCACCTCCTTGAGTAAGCCGGTGGGTCATGGACAGGTTCGTCCAGTTGAAGCAAAAGTCAAGGCCATAATGGGTTCCCCTGCACCCACACAGTGGTTGTCCCATTGACTAGTTTGCTCAGTGCTACCAGACTGATTGCTTGGTCAGCGGATTGCCAGCATTGATTGTGATAAAACTTTAATGTGCAGTGCACCTTTGCCCGCCGCTCTAGACTTTGTCCTACTAGAGGAAGACGCCAGCGCCCTTGCAGCTGGTGCTGTGCTGTTGCAGGAAAGTGTGGATGGAATTAAACGTCCTGTTTGTATATTTTCTCATATTTTTGCACCAACTCAAATATTCTTCCATTGAGAAGGAAGCACGAGGCCTTGGTGACCCACCCGACCCTTCCCTGTCAGGCCTTGGTCGCCCACTAGACCCTTCACTTTGGGCCCTTGGTGGCCCACTAGACCCTTCTCTTTAAGGCCTTGGTGGCCCACTAGACCCTTCTCTGTGAGGCCTTGGTGGCCCACTAGACCCTTCTCTGCGAGGCCTTGGTGGCTCACTAGACCCTTCTCTGTGAGGCCTTGGTGGCCCACTAGACCCTTCTCTGTGAGGCCTTGGTCTCCCACTAGACCCTTCACTTTGGGGCCTTGTTGGCCCACTAGACTCCTCTCTGTGAGGCCTTGGTGGCCCACTAGACCCTTCTCTGTGAGGCCCACTCGACCATTCCAAGCCGGTGTATTCTACTCGTCCCTTCAAGGCCAACTCTTCATCCCTGATGGGAGTCGAGGGAAGATCTTGAAGAGGAATATTCATTGCTGTTGGCTTTAGCCTTCATCAGAAATGTTGCTTTATCAAATACCTTGGATGTTTTATTTTAAGGGGGGAGGTGTTATGACCCTTGATCATAGTTGAAAGTTATGTGTTTGTGTTAATGTCCCTCCCTGTGTTCATGTTTCCTTGCATGCTAGCCTGTTTCTTTGAGTTTCTTGGATGATAAGTTAATTGGTGTGCATGTTTAATGTGTGGGTGATACACCAACTGATAGGCAGCCAGGTTTAAAAATTAATAGTGGAACACAACTTGCCACCTTGATTGCCTGTTCCTGCTCACCCCCAGGTGTGTGTTCAAATGAGTTTTTGTCTTCCTTTGTTTTGTTCAGATAAATGTAAAATAAATTACTCTTCTGCGTTAAAACACTATTTGGATGGCTGCATTAGTGGGATTCAGTTCAGCAAGTCTTCTGGGAATAATTCCCTACTATCAAGCCAGCAATCTTTTGTTGAGGATGAGTCAACACTGTATATCAGATTAGAAGTTTACAAATTTTCACATACCTTGTCACTAGCATTCTTTTTTCATCAGCACATCATGTAAGTGCAAGCATGGGAAGGAAGTGACTTTCGAAATAAGATAGAGCGAGAAGAACCTGGCAAACTACTTGTTGCTGCACTCCATTTGCTGCTTTGGCCAAGGCGTGTCTGCACTAGTAGGTCGCCACAACAGCTGAATAACCTCTGCATTGCTCTCCCATCTATCTGAGGAGGACAGATCACAAAGAGGCTTTATTGACTTGAAGCTGGTAGGTACCGAATAATATTTCCTTACTAGTCTGACTATTTAGCTTAATATTATGTGTTTGTAAATACTTTGGATTTTACATTTACGTAGAGTTTACCTAAGTATAAGAAAATTAAACATTCCTACAATTTCTACATTATCTACCCAAGAATGGCTGAGTGCATGAACGCAAACGATGGCCATAGTTAATGTATAAAAGAGAAATAAAGTACATTTGCTTTTAACACATTTGCTGGTTGAACAGGTTCCGAAACTATTCTTTACTGAGCACAGGTAAACTATTATGGTATTCACTGGGATGCTTTTCCAGGACTTAAAAAGCCCCAGATTTTCTGCCAAATATGTGGATGTCTCTCTGGATGTGTTATTGCCACTGAAGCCCGGTGTATGTCCAACTGGTACTTACATATATATTTTCTCTCTCTCTTCTCTCACTCTCTATTCACTCTTTCTCTCTCCATATATGTCTCCCTCTCACCGTTTCTCTCTATTCATATACAAATATACCTATGCCTATCTCTATGCATCCTAGGTGGAGAATTTGGAATAGTGAATACGCCTAGCTGAGTGCAAGGAAAATCCACAGGAGATCATAATCGCATTATCTCATAATCAAAACCAAGAATGGCCTCGGGAATACTGTCAAACTCCACCAACAACTCCGGAATGCCCTGTCCAATGAATCCACAAGAAATGGTGGGCAAAATCTTGCCTCCAGTCCTCATCCTAGAGATGATTGTGGGCTTGCCAGGGACCTTGTTGGCATTGTGGATCTTCTGCTTCCGCCTGAAGGGGTGGAAGCCCAACACTGTGTTCCTGTTCAACCTGGTGCTGGCCGACTTCTTCCTGCTGGTCAGTGTTCCCTTCCGGATTCATAACATCCTCCACGGGGAGTACTGGTGGTTCGGTTCGGTGTGGTGCCGCATCAACCTCTTCATGCTGGCGGTCAACCGCTCAGCCAGCATCGCCTTCATGACCACCGTGGCTGTAGACCGCTACCTGAAGGTGGTCCACCCACACCACTGCATCAACCACATGACCAAGAAACAGGCTCCCTGTTTGGCCTTCCTGATCTGGGCCGTGGTTCTGGCCCTGCGTCTCCCGCTGCTGGGCGAGCCCCTCCTCTTTCAGAAAGGCAACATTTCCTTGTGCCGGAGCTTCGGCATCCAGAAGATAAATCCGGGGATAGTAATACACTACGGGGTCTACTTCTTGGAGTTCTTCCTGCCACTGACATTGTTGATTTTCTGCACGGTGCGGATCGCCTGCGTGCTGCATCAGCGAAACCTGGACAGGGAGCAGAGGGTGCGGCGGGCGGTGCGCACGGTCACCGCCATCGTGGTGGTGTTTGTGGTCTGCTTCTTGCCAGGGATCATGATAGGCATTGCAGGGTTGTGGTTCCAGGGATTGGAAAAGGACTGCAAGAGAGAGGGGATGGTGACGGAGCTGTTCAGGCTGTCCATCGGCTTCACCTACTTGAACAGCGCCCTGGACCCCATCATTTACAGCCTCTCTAGCTCCATGTTCCGCGATGCCATCAAGAGTCTGTTCTACAGCCTGGCCCCGGGGGGGAAGTATCGTGAAGGCAGAAACCTCCGTAGAAGCACAAACACTGACGGCTGAAAATGACGGACTGATAATGATTTTTAAAAGAACATGCGCAAAGTCCAAAAAGACCATGATAATACCATTGAGCCCTTGGTTGGTAAGGGGCTTCCACCATTGCCAATCAGACTCTGAAAGGTCAAACCACATCCCGCCTGCAATATATATTGCATTGATATCCTGTTTACTTGTAAATATTTCAGATAACAGCAGGATATTCTTTGTTTTTCAATCAGTGAAAAATGTATCCACTCGGTCTTCATTCTCTGGTTCTCAGTGTTATTTATAAATATATGTATATACACCAATATGTATCTACCCCTCATCACAAACAAAAACAAGGAAAACTTAAAAATAATAAGAAACCAGCAAGATCATGGTGTCTAGATATAGTATACTTATTACTTATGTAGTATATATTTTTGCTACAGTTGTTTTATTGTATGTTATTTGCAGTTATCATTGTCACCTTCTTCATTTAGAGATGTTTAAGAAATAAAGAGAAATCTATCACATTGGCTGAATACTGTTTACCAGTTGTGTGTCTGCTCTGTATTGCATATGTTGAGGTTCTGTGACTCTGGCTTCTTAACAGTATTAGAGATGAGTCATCCTATTAGACAAGAAACATATATTCCAAACCAACAAAATGACAAAAAATAGTTCTGGCAGTGGTGTTCATTATGCTAACCAAGGCATTGACTTGGGGGACTATAGGTCCTCTATAGCTATGACATAAAAAATACATACTAATAATTTCCTTAAATATAAAACAAATGATTTGCGCAGTGTATCTTCAACATATGGCCGCTACTAATAATTGCAAGCTACAATTAATGAAAACAAATATTAGAACGTAATGGCCGAATAATAGGCATATATATATTTGTCGATTATAGTATTATAAAGAAACAGTCGACCCATCTGTTTTTTTTAATCTGCGGCCACCACAAGGTGGCAACATCACGCCCGTAAAATAGTTGAAAAGCATGAGCGGATACAGGAGGACATCTGAGAAGTGACTGAAACTCGGTCACCGGCCTTCTAAATTAATAATTTATTATAGCACCATTTATATGTAGAAAAAACAAGACTCATTACAAATAATGGGGATTTGCATGTATAATTGCAGTTGTTTGTTTTATTAAACGAATAAGGCAGGTGTCAATTTCAAACGGCCCTGATTGCTGTTTTGCCGGGACTACTTCCGGGGCAGGGGCTGACTGATCAGTGAAGTGGTTTGGGGGAAAGTAACCATTGTTGTTAACTGGGTCGATGCTGTAGAGTTTAACTGCAACTTCTCTACAGCCTTACCGGAGCCACAGCAGTGGAGCTTTTGGTGTGTCATGAAAGAAATGTCAAGGTAAGCGATGCATCGGAAGTATTCCTCTCCATTTGCACTTCCTTTGCGTTAGCATCAGCAGCGGATTTAAAAGAATAGGCTAACGGCTAACATGCTAACCATCAAAACATCGTAAAAGGCCTGTGGCTACCGTGAGCTGGGTGGCTTGCAACAAGTACAGCGATATCGTACTATTAAGCCCAATGCTGTTAAAAAATAACATTAGGAAGACTGGTGCATTGTGGCGATGTTAAAGTTAATTTCTCCGGTCCGTTCATGACAGTTTGTCCCGCTGGTCGGGTGCTAACCTGGTGAAGTCTTCTGCCTAGCGTCCGTAGCGTGTCCAGCCTGTTGGAAGCTAATGAGGGCTACCACAAACATACACACTAGACAGCCTATCCACACCAATAACCATTGTAAAAGAAAAGTCGAATTCTGCCTTAAAATAGTAAAAAAAAAAAAAAAACAATACCAAGTGTCCCTAGCCTTAATGTTTGTGCATCATTAATTGCATCTTGTTTCCAATACTTATTACCAACTTTCAATGGATACGTTTTTGGTTTGAGACTTTTTGTGTTCTCAAGCATAGTCGATAAAGCAGTTATGGTGATTAAAAAAATCTTTATTATTTTGTAGCAACAGAAATATCCTTAGGTAAATCACTTGTTTTTCACATGATGATGACTGCTATCATTGTTTTTCTCTATTTGACGTTCTGTTTGCTTGTGTCCTATCTTTTAGCGGGCAGCAGCCTCAGAAACATTATGGCATCACCTCTGCCATTAGTCACGCACCCCCGAGAGAAATAGACAACCAATACACAAAGAAACTCAGCGATGCTATGAAACCATTCGGGGTGTTTGAGGATGAAGATGAATTAAACCATAGGTGAGAAAGTCTGGCATGCAATGGGGAGTGATTCATAATGTGGTAGACCATATAATCCACACAATCTTTTCAGATGTATTTAAATCTTAATGGTTATGTGTTTGACCTTTTTAGTGTAAAGGTATGGTTGTTATTTATTAGTACATCCAAGGTTGTTTCTATAAAACGAATTATTACATTGATTGTACTCACCTTATTTATGCATGGATATTTAAGTTTATGTTATGTTTAGTTTAATACATTGGGTGTTAGTTTTGAAGGGTATGGAATATTGATGTGATTCATTGTATTTTTATTTTCAGACTTGCAGTTCTCGGGAAATTAAATAACTTTGTTAAAGAATGGATATCAGAGATCAGTGAGTCTAAGGTAGGTCACATTGGGAGGTTTGCTGGACTATTAACCTTGTCTTCAATATGGAGTCATAAAAGGTGACTAGATCAGCCCTTAAAAGGAAAATGATTAGCTTTGAAAATAACAAATGGTGACGTCCTGAAATGTTAATGCTTTCTTGGTTTTCTTTTCAGAACCTTCCCCCATCTGCAGTAACTAATGTTGGGGGAAAGATATTCACGTTTGGTTCTTACCGGCTCGGGGTGCACACAAAAGGTAATCTAAATTTCTATGTGTTGTTAATGTTGATGCTACATCCAGCTTGACATTACATTTAGAAGATATTACTGGGAGCTGATGTCGGCAATTTCTTTGCTTTGCAGGAGCTGATATCGATGCCTTGTGTGTGGCTCCTCGTCATGTAGAGAGGACTGACTTTTTCTCTTCGTTCTTTGAGAAGATCAAACTCCACGAAGAGATCAAAGACCTCAGGGCAAGTGTTCCATTGAAATCACAGCAGATATCAAGTTTTAAATTAAAAAATATATACAAATTCCATCTGCTTTCAGTCATTCCCCAAACCTACTGGAAGTATAACTGGACTACTGCAGGGATTACCTACCAAACCATTGAAGGAATACATTTACCATACGTTGCTGATTATCCATGTGTGTTTGGAACAGCACATCCCATCTCTATGCACTCAGGGACAAGATATCCCCACTTAGAGTATCTGTGAGGCTGTTTACCATAGGTCCTAGGAAGAACAGATGGTTTTGAACATGTCTAACAGAGTTGAGCACTAGCTGAGTGCTAGAGCTGGTAGCTGGATGATTTTATCTTTTTTACTTTTTTACTTTTTTTTTTACCAAGCTATTGTTAAGACACCAAGACGGCCACTAGGTAAATAAGCCCCTTTAACCATGAACTGTGACTTTTCCTGGGATCTGCCCTGTCTTTGATGTAGCTTCTTTGTCCTTCCAGGCTGTGGAGGATGCCTTTGTACCAGTGATCAAGTTCAAATTTGATGGAATAGAGGTATATTAATTTTCCGTCTCGTCTGTGCCTTGCTTAACTTTTCACTTGGGCTCTCTCAGTACTCTACTGCTTCCAATGGATGTGAGTGTCTTACAAAGCCTCTACTTGTTTTAAAATAACTGTGTCCTATGGCGTGACATCTGGGTACCCAAATGACACACATACAAAATCACAATGCTTATAAGTCACAGATTGACTTGTTTGATTAACCAAATATACCAAATGTAAAAAAAAAACATAGGGAAAACCAGTTTTAAGATAACTTTATTTCCCTCCCTGACCTATGCCCTTATAGTAATCCAGGGTTCAGTGTGCTATTTTCCATTGTATTTTCTCATAGAGCGTTTCCCATTCGTACTCTCAGATTGATCTGCTGTTTGCCAGACTGGCCCTGCAGTCCATACCAGACAACCTGGACCTGAGGGGGGACTCCATGCTGCGGAACCTTGATATTCGCTGTATACGCAGCCTCAACGGTAAACACTGCATCCCCTGCAGGCCTTGATGTTTACAAGATGTCTCCAAGTCCTTTCTGATTGTGATTGTAATGCCATCCCTCTGTTGACACAGGGTGCAGGGTGACAGATGAGATCTTGTACCTGGTGCCAAACAAGGAGAACTTCAGGCTGACTCTGAGAGCAATCAAACTATGGGCCAAACGTATGCGCAGCATTTTCTTTCTTTCCTACTTTTCTGAAGCAGGGCAACAGCAGTTTATTAATGTTTAAAAAATACACTATAGAGAATTGTGTGTTTTATGGTTATACTGCCAGTTCTTCAATTCCGGACGGCTTGTATCTCATATTGTTGCATTGTATCTGTGTGTGCACCCAGGTCGTGGGATCTACTCCAACATGCTGGGTTTCCTGGGAGGTGTGTCGTGGGCCATGCTGGTGGCCAGAACCTGCCAGCTCTACCCCAACGCTGTGGCTGCCACCTTAGTCCACAAATTCTTTCTGGTCTTCTCTAAATGGTAAGGTTGTCTTGTCACTGCTCCCAGGCAAAAAAATTGTGGCAACCCGCTGTTCAGATTAATTCGGATGTGCTACTCTGTGGCTGTTCTATTGCTATGGCTGTTGTCTAATGAAAGTCCTGTTGACCAAAGAATCATTCACTTTCATGGGCTTCATGTGGGGCTAATCATAATTTGGATTTGTCAATGATCCTTTTGAAGGGAATGGCCAAACCCGGTGCTTTTGAAACAGCCAGAAGATAGCAACCTGAACCTTCCAGTGTGGGACCCCAGAGTGAGTATTTGGTCCACATTGTACTTGAAATAGATTTAGGACAATTTCAGACATCTCATGACACTAGGTGTATGAGCACCCGTTCTATGAAAGGCTGTACTAACTTTTACTATCCTGATCTCTATTTAGGTCAACCCATCTGACCGATACCATCTGATGCCTATCATTACACCGGCCTATCCCCAGCAGAACTCCACCTACAACGTCTCCACCTCCACGCGCACCATCATGAGCGAGGAGTTCAAATATGGTCAGTCGATCTGGGAAGTGCCACTCACACATATCAGTGCCACACACGCATAATGCATCCAATCAGAAGGTCACAAGTAGTTGATATTCAGTGGTTTTATGATGGAGGTGCATTTTTTTATATGTATGCATATCTACTAGGGATGGGAAACGTTTGTCGAATAGTCGGAGTCATGTAGAATATCGAATAATGAATGTGACTATCGTTATTTATTACACGGCTCTTCTCAATGCTGTGAAACGCTCCATTCACTTGCATGGGCTTTCACAACTTCCGGTGGTGAATAATTTTTTGATAATTTACTGTTGCTAAGCATATAATGACCGCTGTCAAGGAAAGTGGATTATTTTTTTTTCTGTCGTATCACTCCGCAAATAGTCTGGTTACTTATCAACCCCAGCGTCGTCAGTTGCTAAGCGACGTCAACGTCTTTGGCAGACTATTTCTCTGCTGATCATCACTGCGAATGCTGGTAACAAATAAATTTTAAAAAGACACACCGTGTGAAGTTATTTTTTCGTTTTGGCAAGTAGCCGAAAGTGAATAATGTATAGAACGTCGCCGGTCATTATCGAAATTAAGTCCCTTCAGGGCGAGGCAAGACACTTCTGCTTCGCGTCGGTGTCCTGTTTGCCCTGTCGGGCTTATTTTTTTTTGAAGATAATTTTGCAGTTGTTAATTGAAAAGTTATGAACTATTACCGATAGGCCATAGTTTTCATATGCTAAAGATGTGTCTAGTTCACCGTCATGCAGGCTGTGTTCAGTAAAATAAATAAATAAAAAGCGATCTGTTTTTGGCGCAATAAGGCCTATCTTTCTAAGCCCACGTTTAAATAATTTTGAAATTGTTGAAATCAACAGATTGATTTCATACAAATCATAAAAGCCTCTCCCTGTGTCATTGGGTGTGCGTGTATCCAAGATGCATGTGTGCGTGGGGGGTTCTTGATTGACAGATTTTCGAAGATTATTTGAATACTTCTCAGTGAATATTGAATAGTATTTTTGCCAGAAATGCACATCCCTAGATCCCTTGTACTGATGTGCTTCCAATAGGTCTCAGCGTCACAGATGAGATTCTTCAGGGTAAAACGGAGTGGTCCAAACTCTTTGAGCCGCCCAACTTCTTTCAAAAGTACAAGTAAGTGTTCTTCAATGGGTGATGACCTCATGAAAGCCTGTTGTGACTAGTATTAGCATTTCATGTTTTGGTGTAATATGAGAAGATCATTTTGGGAGCTGATTTCGAATGCTTGTATGTCATGCCTACCTTTGGGTGTATTTGTAACACATAGTTACCAAGCTGAATGCCATTTGTTTATAGGGGTAGACAAGTAGAAGAGAAAGAAAGTACAAAATAATGTCAGCTAGTTGGATAACATGTATTGTATTGTTATAGTTCACACATTCTCATACACAGGCACACACATCCACATGAGCTGTACTGGAGACAGTAGTTTGTAGTGGTGCAACGATCACCCGTGATCGGTACGGCTCAACCATCACGGTTCGGGCCGCAAGTGATGCGCGAATCGGCTGACTATGCAAAAAAAATTATAAATTTGTGTGCTAGGATGAAATAAAGTGCTTGACACCGAAATGTTGACTATTGGTCCTGTCTCTGGTATTTGGCTCATTTCGAATCGCCCCTGCCTGCTTCAGAATGGCTGGCTATGGGCATTCAAAAACCTGTCCTTAAAACAACCCTGAACGTTTGTTTTCAACGAACTAAAACTAATACTAATTTAATTGATTAGTAACATCGTTGATGTTACTAATCAATTATAGCGAAATACAGTTTCTGTCGTATTTTATTTGGCATTTTGAAAAACCCATTGAAACGGAAAAGGAAAGGGGCTGTTTATGTTGTAGAATTTTCGCTCAGTAGGGTAACATTAGGGCTAGAACCGAGCAAAAAGACTACAACCAGCCCCCCTTTCCCTTTCCGTTCAACAAGCAATGAGTCTTCCAACAGAAATCGATGGATTTACAAAATGCCAAATAAAACACGACAAACTGTATTTCGCTACGACACTTGATGAAAAAATAAAAATGAGGATGTCTGCATTGCCTGGGGAGAGTGTAGACCATGGACCTATTAATGGTGTAGACTCTACACTCTCCCCAGGCAATGCAGACATCCTGAATTTACTATTGTAAATCCAGGTCTGCTGGATTTACAACAAGAGACCAGCATTTTCCTTGTTTAAGATGTAAGTAAAATAGAAACATAGTCTGCTGGAAAAACCTTTGACCTTTGGAAACAGGTTTTCATTTTATTTGATTTTCTATCCATGTTAAAAGAAGGAATAGTGCCTCAGATTGCACTTTATTTTGTTTTAAATATTTTAAGATTTAATTTATACATTGGAACATGTGGACACAAGCAATTTCAAAAAATAATTGTTTTAACATTTTTATATTTTATTTAAAGTTACTTTTGTTGTTGATCCGACCCGAGACTCAAAAACCGTGACACCATCCGAACCGTGAGTTTTGTGATCCGTTGCACCCCTAGTAGTTTGGGTACACCACTTCTGTGCTGCATTTCCTAGATGCTCAAAAAACATCCGATTTTGGACCTCCAGTGTAAGGATCTTGGTTACTTTATATCGTCTTAGTGTTATAACTTTTAGACTCTATGCCGCAGATCCTCATAATGCTTACTGCGTCATTACGTGCACCAAGATTCAGATTAGGTTTTATTCTGTTGTGGTGGAGTAAATGTGCAGTAATTTGCTTCACCAAAGCAGACTAACGTGTACACTGCATCACTGCGTGATTTGGATTATTCTTTCTAACCTGCCGCCTATTTGAACTATTCTTTTTCAGACATTACATCGTTCTCACTGCCAGTGCATCAACAGAAGAAAATCACTTGGAGTGGTGAGTACATGTCACTGTTTAATTTTTTTTTTGTCTCTCAAGTCATTGGGAGTCATACAGAGACCGAATAGCACATAACACTATTGTTATTGTTGTTTCATGGAAAACTAGTTGTAAATATTATTCTACTTGCTAGTCTAGTCCGCCTGATGCCACTTATATGTGCATATATGCACCTTTTTAAAGCTACCTAATTTGGAGATCCCAGCCAGAGTAAGTGATATTTTGAAAGTATCAAACCGAAAGAATCCCAGCCCTCCCTTCAGGCCTCCCTCTAAAGCCACTTCTCAAAACACATGAGTAGCTCGCTAGCTTTAGCAAAACCTTCCCCTTGTGGAAGAGGCGAGGTGTGTGCATGTAGACGGGGAGTAGTGAGGTAGGAGGAAAGACGGGTAGGTCGTCCAATCATTTTATTTGGGCTGAACTAAATGTTTTTAGTTTTTTCTGTCAAAGCAATTTATTGATTGTTTTTGGGATGGCAAGTTAATAAAAACAAATATGACAAATGCTTCAAAAATAAAATTGCCTTCCCTAGCTCTAACAGAATTGCAATATTTATAGAATCGCAACACATTATAAGCACTCTCGAATCGTTGCATTATGGTACCCTGAGGTCCTTGCCGATTCCCACCCCTAATGGTTCTTGGCATGAAGCTCAACCTAAAGTCCCACGTGTTCCCTCCTTAGGATTGGCCTGGTGGAGTCCAAGATCCGAGTGCTGGTGGGGAACCTGGAGAGGAATGAGTACATCACCCTGGCCCACGTCAACCCCCAGTCCTTCCCGGGCTCCAAGGAAAACCGTAGCGAGTGAGTATTGATTGGTTGTGTTAATTATTTGTTGATTGATACGATATGGATACATGGCAAAAGGCTACGATTGCGTTCTGGTTGGGAGTAGAGAGGATGTGTCATGATAAATTATTTGAAACAACAATAATCGTGAGTGTGTGGGTTGCCATGGTATTGTACATAATGGATGCTGACATGGCTTTAAATAGGGGAACCAACACTGATCTCTTTCCTTTTCGCCCCAAACAGGAACGACTTTGTTTCAATGTGGTTCATCGGGATTAACTTCAAGAAGGTGGAGAATGCAGAGAGCGTGAACATCGACTTGACATTCGACATCCAGTCTTTTACAGACACAGGTGGGTCCATGGGGTTAGTCCTGCGTCTTCAACACGCTAAAGGCCATTCATCTGTCTATGATCTGTCGTTATTAGCATTTCTTTCATGTTTTTAACACTTTGGTATACAATTAGAAAGTATCTAGACTACAGCATTCATTTCTATTCCCCCCTCACAATATGGCGAGCTTCCAAAACAAATGTACTGTTTGGCCACATGGGGGGGCTGACGTACCACCACGATGGTTCTTAAAGTAAAATCTCCAGGGAACAGTGTAGCTTGTATGTTCTTGATGCAGAGGGTACCAGGTGAATAGCCATTTGTGGTTGATCTGTAATGGACCCCCGGTGCTGTGGTTTAATGTTCAGTGTACAGACAAGCCAACAACATCAACATGCTGAAGGACGGCATGAAGATTGAAGCCATGCACGTGAAAAAGAAGCAGCTCCACCAGTACCTCCCCCCCGAGCTGGTGCAGAAGAAAAAGAGGGTGAGTTTTGCTACAGACTGGACACACAATACCCAGGCACCTTGGAGTGTTTTGAAGTGCATCCTGTTTACCAAGTCCTTGCCCCGCACCCTCATCCAGAGCATAGCGGATCTGAACCGGAGCTCCAACGGCAGCAGCTCCAAGCGCCTGTCATTGGACAGCAGTCACCTAGACTCCTCAAGAGACACAGACTCCGGGACCCCCTTCAGCTCGCCTACCCCCACCTGCAAGCCTGTGACCAAGACGGACATCGACGGCGGGTAACCAGCACTTATTAAAAGTGGTCCTATATTCTGTATCCATTTCAGACACCACCTATCCCATAATGACCTTGAGCAGTGGAATCATCTCATAGTGATCACGTTGCAATGACCAATCGCATATTCGCCGTGGGATGGAATGTTTAATATAGAAAATGCATAGCTGCAGCTGACCCGGTAATCCTCGTCTTCACAGTATGATTGCCAGACTTTTAGTTGTAATCTTCATGAGCCTGTGGTTTGGTTCCACTATTGGTCAACACTATTTTAGAGATTTCTTAAGTGGTATATCAATAAACCGATAACTGGTAATGAATAGATTCTGAGAATAACTCTTGAACCAAACACCGCCAACCAAACAAGAAAACACACATGTTCCTTGGTTTACCCAGAACCGATCCGGAATACAATTACGACAAATCCCCCCCCCCCTGCAGATCACTTCTTTTTTTTTTTTGCAGCTCCAGAAGAAACATGTGACGCATGTTTTTTTTTTCCCCAACTGTGCTCTGTAGCTCCAGCCCCCCACAGCCCCAGCTGGTGGACGGCTCCCCAGCTCCCAACGCACCAGCCCCTACCAACCAGGGTACCTCCACCCCCGACACCAGCTCAAGTAAGCTCCCCTCTGCTGATGAACCCTCTAGCCACTAATGCATGCGCTGATAATGGATCTACCTAAGAAACGAAATGGGTAGATTTGAGTTTCCACGCAGTACATGCCAAAGCGTTGACCATTTGTCGTTGTTGCCTCATTAATACTTGGGTCCTAATCATTCTAAGGCATCAGATCATGTGTTGGTAAACAGAGGAGCATGGACAGAAGCCGTCCCCAGTCACCCGTTCCGCTCTTTCAATGTCTTGTGGCAATCCAGCAGTCGTTGCCAACGCCCCATCGCCACCCGCCGCCTCCCCCCCGCCCGCAGCGACCAGCGGAGACGTGGAGCCCAGTGCCGGCAGCGGTCCCGGAGAGGAGCCCGCGCCCCTCGACGATCAGCCCCTGGTCGACGCCCAGCCGCCCCTCAACGGAGCCCCCACCACCACCACCACCACCACAGCCCCCTCCAAGAGACCGCACTCACCCACACAGGAGGACCTGGCCAAGAGGCCCAAAGACCTGGAGGTGGGTGGAGTGGTGCCCTCTGAATGCTTGAATGGCGTGATTCATTTACTTGGCGGTTTTCAAAAATCTTTAGTCGATGTCGAATGGTTATTGTGTGTTACACTCAAGTTGGTTCAAACTTTGCCAAAGTTCAAGTGTCCATTCAAATGAATTATTGGAGAAAAGAGCCATTCCCATTAAAGTTAAAAGTGAAAGGGCTTTGATGCTTGTACCTGATTTCCCCATCTTGTTAATCTACATCTTGTTTTGGTATTGCTATAGAAATGGTTGCCTTTGCACTGATGGTCACAGATGAGAATCTTGTCCTTAAAGTGAGGGTTACTAGGAGAAAGCGAACCGCAACACCCTCATTTTGAGTTTTGCTAGTATTAATGTTGAAACCCTGACGTCGTCACATGCCAATGAGTTAACCAATGTAGTACATTGGTTAACCAATGTAGTTCTGTTTCTGATGCAGCAGCCGGAGCTCAACGATGACTCTGCGTTCAAGGAGCCCTACCCGCCATCGTTCGACCCACTGGCGCAGGGAGACTCAGCAGTAAACGTAGGTTTGACAGGGTTGGGGCTTCACGTGGGTGGGGTTCGATCAGGCCAGAGACATCTTACACCCGACCCAGATCGATACCAGGAAGTCCCTAAAGGCTCGGCCGCTGTGTTAACTAACGCCTTCAGTCAACACTCTTCAACCTGCTGTCGATGCAAGATTTGGCACAGAAGGGTGTGTTTAATTTAAAGGTCAAATAAATAAAATTTACAAAACCAAAAATGGTGAAATGAACCGTTGCACGCCTAGTATCTTTGGTCTTCTTGAAGTTTGTCCAGGAGTGAGTATAGGCATATTTCAATCAATATTGAATTGCGAAACCTCTGAAAACTGTAGAGATAGCAACTTCTGAGTTTGTCAAGTTTGACTCTGAACCGATACTCTAGGAAAGGAGCAAAGTCAACATAAATTGTAATGGGTAATAGAAGGAACTTGCACCAAAAAAGAAATTAAGGAACAGATTGACCAAAGGGGTGTCTGTGCTTACTTTAAATAATATAAAAACAAGAAGCATTTTGTAGTATTTGTAGTGAGGCCTCTTTTGTTCATTACATCTCCTTTTGTTGCTTTTTTCCACCACAGGCAGAGTCCAAAGCCAAGCCCATTCCAACCATAGACACTTCAAGAACTCAGGTAACCGGGTCTCTGTAGAACCAGGTGTTCACGTTTCTATTGTCCATCGCATTCAAGTTCTTGAGTTTTTGATTTGTTTTTTATTTTCTGTTTTTGCCAATGATTTGTTTGTGCACTAGTAAAGGTAGTAGAACAGGTGGCGGGTCTGTATGAACGTGTATACATAATGATGATGTTGTTGTCTTCATCAGAGACTTCCCAGCATGGAGCTGCCCGATGCTTCCTCCCCGCTGCCCGCCAGCCAGAGTTGTCGCGTGGTGAAGAACTCGATCAAACTGGCCCTCAACCGACACAAGTGAGCATTAATGACGACCCAAACCCATGTTTAAACGTACACCTGAGGGGTGGCCGTGGTGCATGGCCCGAGGAATCCCATGGTGTCATTTCCACGGTTGGTTTCTGATGATCTCGTCTGTCCACAGCATTTCTCCTCCCAAACCCCCAGTATTCGAGGGCTCCCTGACCACTGACCTCCCTGCTGCCAGTGAAGAGAAGGGCATGTCCATTCCTGTCATTGGCTCAAGTGAGTTTCCACCAGTTAGGGAGGGGGCAGGAGGTATTGCCCAGATATAACCCCCTCCCCCATAATATTTTAAATAAATGATTGACCTATCAGGGGGACCCCGTCATCATCTCACTCATGCCCTCTCTCCGCCTGACCCCAGAGCACATGCCAGTGAAGCACGTAGCCCCAGCGGCGGCGGCGGCGGCGGCGGCAGCAGTGGGGAACTCCATCCCCACGCTGGTGAGCAGAGGCCCGGACCCCATGAACGGCGCTCCGTCCAAGAGGCCCCACTCGCCCACCCTGGAGGAGCAGGCCAAGAGGCTGAAGGAGACGGAGAAGGCCCGCATCCACATAGCCTGAGCACTCGTAGACACCCATACATACCCCAACAGGAACCTCTATATATGTACATATGTATATCGAGGTATATATGGACCTAATGATCACCCAGGATATATGTAAGTAGGGCTCTGCACAACAAGCCCCAGACAACCACAGATGATCCTTTTTTTGAAAGCGAGAAGGTTGGAGCGAGATATGCTCACGTAACCATCCCCCCCCCGTCCCCACTCTCAACCCCTGCACTCTTTCTTCTATGGGGGCTGTCGGCAGGTCGTTTTCTGTCCATATCGTCTCGTCCTTTTTGTAACTCTTGCATCCAGACCCGCGTTCACTCCAGACCGTGGCGATGCTGGCACATGAAGCTAGACTGGAGTGTAGAAGCGTTTCCTTTACCTTTTTTCTTTTAACCATTCAATCCTCTACAGCGCCCATGACCTGCGGCAGCCCTCTCCCCTCCGCCTTCCCTCACTCCCTTCTCTCTCCCCTTCCCTCTCCTTCATACAGAACAATGTACAATACATGTCGATGTACATAACTTTTCTTAAAAAAAAAAAAAAACATGTCTTAAAAAAAATGCAAAAATGACAGATCACTGTTGAGTCTTTTGAACATTATATTGTAGTTTTTAATTACCTAAAAAAAGAAACTGAAAAAAATCGTTTGAATTTGCTTATTTTTTAAGTTTTCTTTTTTCTTTTCTCTCGTTTCTCTAGCGGAGAAAAAAAGAAACAAAGCTAAATGTCCCTTGCCCTGAATCTATATATACATATATATACATACTTATATTTTTTCTAATGGCTGTATAGTTTACAGTTGCAGGGAGGAATTAAACAGGCAAGACGTGGATTGACGGGAACATGGCCGACTTCACAACCGACAGGCGCCACCAACAAAACAGTGCAACCAAAAAACAAACGTGGGCCGCAAACACTTTGGCAAAGTATCTGTGGTGCTTCCCCCCCCCCCCCTTTTTGTTTTTTAAGGATTCACACCCAGAATATAATTACTTTTATCCGCGGTTTGCCACAACAACTCATCTGGCCAGAGGTCGATTTAAGGGATCCCTCACGACACCTACCAGAGTCCCTTCTAAACAGACCGTTTTCTTTTTTAAAGAAGGATTTTAAAACCATGTATTTATATTTTCAACGTATATGCTTGCTGTTCCACTCACCCAAGTCCCATGCGCCACCCTGACGTTGGTTGACGTTGGGGCTCAAAGGGCTGTCTTTCAATCTTTTTTCCCCCCCAGATTTCTTTGGGTGTGTGTGGATGCCCATTTATTTGGTTGTATTTTTTTTTTTTTATCAACACGCATATACACATTATAAATAAGGAAATACTGCTTCCCGGCACGCTCCTGCGTAGGGTTTGGTGACGCCGAGCCCTCCTCGGGGGGGACGCTCGAGGAAACGGCGGTCTTTTAAGAGTTCTGCCGTCGGTGCTTGTGGCTGCAGGACCCCGTCCTGGTTGTGAGCTTGACCCGGTCTCTGGTGAGTTTTACGGAAACGGGTTGGAGGTCGTTGTGTTTGTTTTTTCTATTTTGTTTTTGTGAATGACACGCATGTGTTTGTTGTGCGAACGTGGAGAGACCGCAGAGGCACACGCGTGAATGTGTGTGTGTTCTTTTTTTTTTTTGCGACTGTCAAGTGTGAGTAATTCCCCCGGGTGTGGGGGTTTGACCCTCTGTGCCTCCCATGGAGGCTCCTCCTTAAAAAAAAAAATCATCTCGCAGGGTGACGGTCGGGGCTGCTGAAGCTGGGGTCCCACTCTTTCTAGTGGCTAGTGAAACCCAAGCATCCTCCATTGGGTGTTGGTAGCTGGCGTATGCAGAACCACACGACTCTGGAGCCACCAGTGGCGGTACCACTGTCAGGTGGCCCCCTGATTGAGTGGAGCGGGCCCCCCAGCGACCGACTCCCTAATGTACAGATAGCATGTTTCCTTTTTGTTACCCTTTTTAGTTTTACTTCATTTTTTCTGCTTTTTTTTTCTCCAAATGGCTTATTCATCATTTCTGGGGTGGGGGCTGTTTCTTATCACTTTATTTATATTTGCATATTTGTACCATATGATCTTATTTTTATAGCATTCACAACATCTAGGTCTCTTTTTTGAGAAGAAAACACATCATCTTTTGTTTCAGGCTTAGCTTTTGCTGTTTTGGAAACATTTAAAGTACAAGTGTCATTTAGATGTTTGTTTCTAAATTGTATTGAGATGGTATTTTTGTATGTGTATCACTTCCTTTAAACGAATCCACACACCCATTAAATCCTTGAACCCTATAATGGTCTTATTTTGTCTCTTTATTATGCACCCACCGTATACATTGGGTTGTTAACTGATTACGACTTAACAAATGTTCTAATTTGCATTCTTTAATTCTAAGTATAGACTTGCTTAACTTATTTGTTCTGTGAAAAATCTCTTCGTTCATAATTGACTTCTTTCAAAATGGACTAATTTATGGTCTTGTAGAGTTTGTAATAGTACTCGTATACAAATTGACAGTCTTTCAAAGGCTGGCTATTTTACAGCGATGTGCGGTATTTGGGGTCGGGGGAGGTAATTGCCCCAAAGTCAGACGATCGCAAGGTTAAGACCTTTTCATACCTTTTCTCAGTAGGACTTTTTTTTTATTTTACGTTCTTTTGGAGACATTGGGGTTGTGACGTCACATCGGTGATGCAGTCACTTGCTCTTTGCTGCGCTCACTCAGTCCTGAGTCCATCTCATTGGTCCGCTCCGTTCAAGGGCGGGGACGAGGGGGGGGAATTCCCAGACGTGTCTCTAGAGCTCTGAACAAATATTAATTTCGTCACACATTGTCACTCATTCTGCCTGGTGAGCCGAAAAGAACAATCGTCTGTGTCGAGACAACGCATTATGGACGGTGAGTACAAATTCTCTAAATTGAGAACGAGGGAGTGTATGTGACTTCGGGTGACGACTGCAGAGGGAGAAAACTGAATACATGTATTCATTACTGAATTACAAACTACATCCAATGTAAATATCGGAACAAAAAAAACATCTGTGCGCTTTGTGGGGGCAACAAGGCATCATCGGCCTAGTTTTTTAAAAAAACATTTTAAGAAGAGCATCTCGTCTCTGTTAGTAGCCCACTTGGACTCAGAGCCTGCTTACTAAGCGCGCCCCTCGCTTCCCTTCCACAGCTCAACTGCCGCCCTTGCTGGGGGACAACCAATTTACAAGTAAGTCCACATTTAAGTCAGCTTTTTCAAATGTCATGTGAACGCTGGCGAACATTGCTGGCCGTTTCCCCTCTTCGTAGTCGATACTTCTTGCTTTCTACTTCCTCATTTATTGTATTGGAAGGCTCGCGACAGAGGTTTTTTTATTGACAAGGGTGGGTGAGCAGGTGGGAGCGTGGGGGTCAGCTTGTGTTTCTTAATAGTTACATAGGTATATTCGAGTGTGTCATATGCTAGGCGGATTGGTATTTGTTTAATGTTTAGTACTGCTGTATGAATGGGGGGGCTCGCTGGACTATTAAAGGATACCATTATTGTATCCTGGCATCTGGTTCTGTATTCTGGTTATGCATTCAGGCATGCAAAGCCAATGCCTAAATGTCTATTAGTGAATGCATGCCAGTTTGGCTTTGGATTTGCGCCTTTCTTCCTGAATGTAATCTGGTTTAGAAGCGTTGTGCCAAGGTTTAGCGTAGTGGCAGTGGAACTTAACGCATAAAACAGCATTGTTTTAATGACAGGGTGTCACAATTCTCAGACTTAGAGTTGAAATAAGTGCCATGCATGAGGGAAACATCTGTCCTTTGCTTTCATTAGCCCTAGCCCAACACTATCCTGCATCGACATTTTAAATCATAGCTCTCACCACGCCATTAACCATAATCATAACCAACACTACGTGACACTACGGTGCACTGGGCCTACTCGTGGCCATTACATTTTAATTACTACATAAAGAGGTTCATGATTAACGGGCGGTCTTCCACCATTCCTGGTTCCCTGCAGTGGCTGTACCAGAGGTCCAGATCTTTGAGCAGCCCAAGCAGAGAGGCATGCGCTTCAGATACAAGTGTGAGGGTCGCTCCGCTGGAAGCATCCCCGGGGAGCGGAGTTTTGACAACAACAGGACCTACCCAAGTCTCCAGGTAGATAGAGACACACACACACACACACACACACACACACACACACACACACACACACACACACACACACACACACACACACACACACACACACACACACACACACCCTCCTGGGGACACACACAGACAGGTGTTCTGCAGGTGGGTGCGATTCCAAACTCTTAAGTCTTTGCTCACTGGGATTGACCTCATGATAACTGCATCCTGTCAATTAATCACGTCCTCCCATTATGGGGAACACCTTAATTGGCACCAACACTGTTGGTGCACACCTTTCCACCAACAGCATGATCAGAAGGGTTCTCTACACATAACACACGTACAACTAAGAAGTTTATATTACGATGTACTTTAATAGATACATTCACAAGTTCAGTGGGAGTAGGCCGCCTCTGCATCTACCATCAACTGTTGCCAACACTGGCCAGCTGGTCACTTTATTTACTTGTGTCCCACTCCTCTGTTTTTATTAGGTTTACATGTTACATGTTTTTAACCAATAAGATGTCGGTTAATTGTCTGCCTCGTTGTCTGGCCGTTAATCGACAAGTTATTGACCTCTAGTTTGAGACCAACCAAGTGAAATCTCTTATTGTTTTAAACCCAAGTTTTAGTTAACACAAAACAAACGAAGAACTCTTCTCCCTAGCTGTGAAAAAAATCCAAAATGTTGATTACTTGTTGGGTGTTTTGCTCCCTAATCTCCTACGCTCAAACTGCATTGCTCTACTCAGGTGTAAAACAGTTTGCAGCCCTATAGTGAAGACAATGGAGCGATATTGGCTTAGAATTATCAGCTCTCTCTGCGTTAAATGAATCAGCGGAGTAAAGCATAATACAATTTCTCATCATTGGCCGATTGTTCATCAGACCTCATGTATATCAGGCATCCCTACCTTTTATGATTTAGTGTAGTTATAACTCAATGCAAGTCATATGTGACGTACCACCATGTAACTCGTGTTCAAAATGCATTGCTGTGTCTTAACCGAACCCGACCGATCTCTTTCGTGTAGATCCTGAATTACTGCGGTAAGGGAAAGGTGCGTGTTTCCTTGGTGACTAAGAGTGAGCCCTACCGGCCCCACCCCCACGACCTGGTGGGAAAGGACTGCAAGGAAGGGTACTACGAGGCAGAGTTTGGGCCGGAGCGCAGGGTCATTGCGTGAGTACCCCCAACTCTCTCTGTAGCCGTCCTTTTCAGTAGCATTCCCTGTTTGCCCTTTCAAGGAGAAAAGCTGTCATTAGCCTTATCGGAGCACATGAGGCCCCAAGGATTTGAACATTCAAAAGAAAATTTTTGGATTAGACATGTGAAACATCTGCAAAGGCTTACCTTGAAGAACATGGACAGACATATGATACACATACAAAAAATGTCACACACCTACACAATATGAGTTCAACAGTGACGAGGTTTGGATTGTGGGAATTCCCCAAGTCACATCATCTCTCTCATTGCCTGCTTTAGAGAGAAAGAAGGATGAGTGTGTGTGTGTGGGAGTACTCAGTCACGCATGTCATGTTTACATTTACCGCAAATTATATAGGCTCAGATACCATCAGAAATCAGTCTTCTCTAGCCTTAATGAATTGATCATTTACAATAATGATTAATTTAATTGATGAATTCCAAATATTCGGTTATGTATTCCCAAAAAATGTGGTATGCTGTAGCAGAGGGGCAGCGGTTTATGGCGTGGGTTCTACTTCAAATACAGTTAAAACAGCCATGTTAAAAGGAATGGGATGTTTTAAACCATCTGTAGCAAACCCAAACCTTTTGGTACCTCCGTTTACCCTTTGGTACTCAGACAAACTACACAATTGATTTAGTTTGTTATTCAAAAACCAAACCGGCTTTGCCATTAAAAGATGGAATGATGTTGCATGGGGTTTTGGGAAGGTATGTGGGGTGTTTGTGGAAGCAGCCAACTTGTACTTAAAGAGATGTCTGTGTCTTCCGGCGCTAGCTTCCAGAACCTGGGCATCCAGTGTGTGAGGAGGAGAGAGGTGAAGGAGGCCATCATGCAGCGAATCACCAGAGGAATCAACCCTTTTCATGGTAAGCCCCCTAAGTCTCTCTGTCTCTGTCTCTGTCTCTGTCTCTGTCTCTGTCTCTGTCTCTCTCTCTCTCTCTCTCTCCCTCCCTTTCTCTTGCGCTCGATTCATCTCCCTTTTGAGAATTGCACAAATGCATCGGTCTGAGACATTTCAGTTGTCTTCATCCTTAATGGTGTGAGGGTTGTCAGGTACTGACTATCAGGTTGCAGTATTCAAGCATAAATTCCCTAATGAAGCTCTGTACAATTATTATAACTAGAGTTTTTGCGCGCGCGTTGCACGTGCTCAACCTCTAGTTTTAATTAACAGGAGTAATTGTTCAATGGAAAGTGTAGTATACTATGTATGCAAATCATTTATTAAATAGCTTTTACTGTTATTCAGGGCTGTAAAGTGCATTGACATTTTAAAAGGCAAGGCAACTACTATTGGTTTGTTGAAAATAATAATCAGCATTGAGATTAAACATCTCTTCCAGTGTCCTGGCCAAGACAGGCAGCAGTAGCCTACAGTCACACATAGCATACACACAAAACATAAGAAAAATAAAACGGTCTGCAGGGGGGAAGGGGGATATCAATATCGCAAGATATTTCGGGAGGCTCAAGGAGGGGGATAATATTAAGTTTGAGCAACAAAGTGTAAAGACATTTAGGAAGGCTCAAGGAGGAGAGTAATATTACATTTGAGCAATAATTGTAGTCTTGGGTCGGACTCTAGACATAATTCACCATACTGTGTTATTGAAATATTTTCGTTGCGTTATAGAGAAACTGTCTCTTTAAGATCACGTCACATGTGTGTTGATATGCTGGTCAGCGCGATGTTTGAATTTAACGGTTTTTATATGACAAAAAGAACGACTTGCCGTTGCTTGTCGAGGTGAGAAATTTTCTCTTCCCCTCTTTTATTGTAATTTCTACAGTCTATAGACAGAACGTCTTACCTGGGAGAGTTTGTCGACGGCTGAGCCGTTATGTTTAAAAACATAACATCTTACCTGGGCGATTGTCGCTGCGGCGTGTGCGCGTGCGTGTGTGTTCTTACCTGCATTGTGTCGATGGCAGAGCCATTATGTTTAAAAACATAACGTCTTACCTCGACGAGTGTGTCGCTGCCTTTGTCTTGAAGTGCGGTGTATGCGCGTGTGTGTGTGTGCCATAACGTGTATGTGTCAATGCCTGTGCCTGGACGTGCGCATGCTTGTGTGCGTGTGTGTGCGTTTCCGTGTATGTTTGTGTGCATGTGCGTGTGTTTGCGGTATGTGCGTGCTTGCGGTGTGTGTATGCGTTCGCGCCTGCTGTGTGTGTGTGTGTGTGTGAGCTGCAGGCTGCTTGGCACATGCGCACAAGGCTAACTGGGGCGACAGGCCTGCTATTATAGTAGTACGATATATTTATTTATTTATTTATTTAGCTAACTACCAACCTACCACACACAAATATGAAAGAACGGTTGAATATGTGCTTTTTGAGCATTTTGTTTCTATGTAGTTGCCCTTGCATATGATTCCCATGCTGGGGAAAATTGTGCGTCTGAAAGCAGTGGTGGTTCAGTGGGCAGCCCCCTGCCTCACCCCCCAGCGTGTGGTGCAGACAGATGGCTGTGGCGGCGGCGGCCCCTCATGTACAAACAGGCGTTGGGCTCCACTTCCCCATTCCATCTTGACGTTGCTCAATCCAGTGTGGCGCTGGATGCCACCGGAGTGCTGGAAACGCAGCATTCATTAACAGGCTAGCGTGCGAGGGAGGGGGTAGATGAGCAACGCGGGGCTTCCCCGTATTTTCAGCAACGGCACTTTTATAGGCCTTCTTCTTTGGCTAAATGACATGGTTGTTCGGCTACGTTTTTTTATGTTCCTCGCTACACACACACACACACACACACACACACACACACACACACACACACACACACACTCAATGGTTAGCCCAGTTGTAGTTGTGCTTTGTGGGAGGGACAATTTAGTATCTTGGTTCTTTGTTGTTTCGTAATCCAGGAGAGTTATAATATACGTGCAAGACTAAGAGGTTCCTCATTGTCTATGTCACAAGACGCTTGTGTGAGACTGCAGCAGTAGAGCTGTAGCACTATTCAACCCCGCCCCTTATTGCTTTTCTAATGCTAATGTGATGGATGTGTACAGTGTGCAACACTCAAAGCTGTCTTCCCAGTGACCTGGTACCCTGATCTGTTGAGAGTATCAATCTTGATTAGGTCGTACGCATTGAGAGCCAATTTGTTTCTTTGTTCATTTAATAATTTGTAGGTTACTATTTTGAATAATCTATATTGTCTATATAAAATCCCACGATCCATTAAGCCACATTGTCACTCGTGATACGAGAGTTTGGAGAGCAGAAGCGAGCGGAAAGATTGATGGGTCATTTTCTCAGCAAGATTTATTGTAGCCCACTATTATTCTTACTTCACTTCTGCTGTGAAACTCAAGCGTTTCCTGTGTGCAGAGAGAGTCTCATGCAGTCTCTCTCTTCATTAACCAGAGCATAGAGATCTGCATCTTTTTGTTTGTGTCTGTACACGTTTGTGTTGGAGTGTTGCGTCAGTCACCAGCACCAACGTTACATTTGTAGTTTGCATCAGTGCTTCAGCGAGCTTGGTCTTATGTTGGTCCACAACATGGCCTCAGGCTTTGAAATCCTGTGAAACCTTTCCCAAAAGGATCATCAGATATGGCTCTGGGGCTGATATGGTTCATCAACTCATCTCCTCATTACTCTTTAGTGCAGCCTACCACTACAATGATCACAATACTTTGAAATCTACTTGGAAATATCAACACAATATGGTGCAATCTGGTGATTATTGAGCTATGGCAGCTCAGGTGACATGTGAATGTTATTCACATGACGTCCATCCCTCAGCTTGGTTAACCGGACTGAACTGGTTTAGCACTCATCCACATTCTGGATGAGTCATGTCGTAGCACTTGTAGTGGTTGTGTTTGACACCCGTCTCCCACTCTCGTTTTTTCTCCTTCCTTGGCCTCATTCTCACAGTACATATTAATACCAAAAGATATGCACATGCAAACCAGGTGGGCACACACACCTTCACACTCTTTCCAACCCATGGCCAACGCACTTGAACATGCTACACAAACAAACAGCCAGGTGATGTCTCTCTGTCTCTCTCTGTCACTCTTTTGCTCTTTTTCTCTCACCCCCCCCCCCCCCCCCCCCCCCCTTTCGTCATACAAAACGAGGTGTCAATATATTTTCCGACAATATATTTTATGTTCTTCTCTCTCCCTCCCTTTCACTTTCTCCACTGTTGTCGGTGCCACATGCAAGCTTGAACCTATCACACATACACAAAGTAGAACTATGGGTAAACACCCTTTGAAGTCGGTGCAACTTGGTACAGCCAACAGTAAGAGGCACGGCACTAATATTCTCTAGAGAGGAGGGGAGGGGATCAGGAACAACAGCCATTCACATACTAGTCCAAAGACATGAACAGATCTTTTCTAGAGTTAGTCAGCTTTGTCTTTTTTACTCCGGGAGGGGTCAGTGTCGTGGTTTGGTTGATGGTGGTGCTGGAGAGGTGGAATGGAAGAAAGCCCCCCCCCCCCCCCCCCCCCCCCCCGACTCCTCTCCACAGGAGGCATGCACGTCCTCTCCGACGCAGGCTTCGTGTGCTCAGTTTCCACCTGTGGAGGAGTGACGTGGCAGCCTCAGTAGTTTGTGGGCCAGGACTCCGCACAGCAAGTCTGAGTGCCTGAGCGTTTTTCGAGAGGAGAGCAAAGATGCAGAGATTTGAAGGAAATCAGTGGGATGTGAAACTTAGTTTGTGTGGGCGTCTGTTGTTGCGGCGGGAGGTGCCGTGTGTGCATCTTCGGCAGGTGGTGTGTGTGTGTGTGTGTGTGCGTGTGTTCGGTGGGGCGGCTGCGTACTACTGACTGCTGTGTGTAGGCTTATGCCGCTGCGTGACGTATTTGAAGGGGAGCCATGGTTGAGTTTGCATGAGGGTAGCCTTCCACCCCTCCCTCAGCCCCCTCAAACCAGACAGCTAGTCAGTCTGTCAGACTCTCGTCTATGTTGGGGATAATATCCAAGACTCCAAACTATGATGAATGAAATAACCGACTCAGTATGCAATACCTCTGCTATATTGACCTTGTGTATCTGTGTGTGCAGTGCCCAAGGAGCAGCTTGTGCAGACCGAGGAGTATGACCTGAACGTGGTGCGTCTCTGCATCGAGGTGTTCCTCCAGGACCAGAGCGGACATTACGGCCACTCCATCAAGCCCATCGTCACCAACCCCATCTACGACAACCGTGAGTGGCCACGCTAAGCCCCGCCCCCCACCCCCTCCTCGTCTGGTCAGGCCTGCAATGAGATTCGGCTTGAGACATGCAGGCCCCACCTGTGTGGTGATGGATCTGCATCACTGCCCTTTACACCAATTGTTGGTAGATTTGAACAGAACATTACAATTTATTTAATCCGTTGTTCAAAGGTCTTTTCTCCACAAAGTTGGAGAAAAGACCATTAGTAAATTAGAACCGTCTAAGATCACAAAATCAACTACATATACAGTATTATCACAAAAATTGTATATCTATCTATACTATATTTATTTATATATATATATTCTGTACACCTTTTTTTGTTTTTAAGACCAGAAAGCCTTCATTATTGCTCAATTCATAATTAATCAATAATCCAAAAATGACCAGACATGTCTATAGCACATGGCTCTAAGGTGATTAGCAGCTAGCTTTATTCTCAACTGTTGTACAGACAGAGGCTGTTCATTGTTCCGCACACACACAAAGAGAAAGGGGAAGTTCTCTGCACTCACTCAACAAGCTGCCCCGTTACCATAGCGTACTTCCTCTTTTGTAGCGGCCATCATGTGACTCGATCAGTTTAAATTGTAAACCAAAAGCGCTCTTGTTATGACACTCCCTTTTTGGTGAAAGTATCTCCCAGAGATAATGAATTTATCTTCGTGATCACAGATCTTTTTCACAATTATACACGCAGGCTGCTGTCTAATTAACCAAATTTGTAACCCTTCACTCTATAAACTGTCGTCCATGACCATTAAAGGCTGCCTTCGAGACATACTGAGCTCTCAGAAGCTGGATGTTGTATCTAATGTGTGTGTGTGTGTCCTCAGGTGCCCCAAATACGGCTGAGTTGAGGATCTGTCGAGTCAACAGGAACAGTGGAAGCGTTAAGGGAGGAGATGAGATCTTCTTGCTGTGTGACAAAGTTCAAAAAGGTACACAAATTAACCCCAATGATAAGCCATTAAAAATGATTTTGGTGGGGCGGGGCAGGAAGTTGATTTAACGCTCCAACCAGCAAGGGCGACGTGAGTGTGCGCCGGTGTGTCGGTGAGGTCAGGGCTGAAGTGGGCTCTAATTGTCATCAGAGCCCACTTTAGAGTTAGGAGGGCAAAGATTTCTTTAAACCAATTTGGCATCATCAGGCTTGACTCAAGTTCCTCTGCATATGTATATGCAGAGGAACATCCAACCCATACCTCGGGATAGAAGAGGCTTAATGCAGGTACCCCCACATGTTCCTAGTCCCAATTGTGGACCGACAACCTGACGGCCAGGCAAGACTGTTTTTCAAGACCTGCCATATAGTGTTTACTGTCGCAGTCAGCCCAGCTCTAAAAGGTTTCCAGTGGGTAGGAGGCTTCAGCTCAAAGGGACCTTTTTAAAACATGTATATCTTATCACACTTGGTTATCACATTATTTGTGTTTACATCTGCACTCAGTTTTTTTCCTTCCCCTCAACCTCCATTCTTTGCCATCAGCCATCTTTGTGTTCATTCATTCACACATTCGTCCATCTCTGTCCTCCCTCTCCCCCTCTGCCACCACCCGCGCCCCTCAGACGACATTGAGGTTCGCTTCTTCACCAAAGACGGCTGGGAGGCCCGGGGCTCCTTCTCCCAGGCGGACGTCCACCGGCAGGTGGCCATCGTCTTCAAGACCCCCCCCTACTACGACGCCTCCATCACCACTCCCGTGGCCGTGCAGATGCAGCTGCGCCGGCCCACTGACCAGGAAGTGAGCGAGGCCATCCAGTTCCGTTACCTGCCCGACGACAAAGGTGGGAAGTGTTCGAGTGCAGTAACCAATGAACCGCAGGGTTGCTAATGCGCAGCACTCGGTTGAATAAAACAAATAGGATCGTGTTTTAATGGCCAGTGGTTGCCAGCCACTCACACTGTCTTCTCTACGTGCTGCTGCTTCTTCTTGACAGAAATCTATATCAAAAGACAATGTGTAGCTAAGTTACTGAAGACAAATAGATTCACCTCGATGGTAGCGCATGTCCAGATTAATGATACAAACTCATGTTTAAAATGGCTGATGGTCATGATATACTTTAAATATATATTCTCTTTGTTAAATTAACCATTTCACTGTTTTTCAGACCCGTATGGTTATAACGAGAAGAAGCGGAGATTGGAGAATAATTTCCTAATGAAGAAGTCTGATCTGTCAGGTAATTAATAACGTTTATTTACAGTTCCCTTTGTCAGTGTGTCCCATTTGCTGTGTTGGATTGGCAGGGTTAACAATGGTTTGGAACCCAATTCACCCCAACTAGTAAAATACATTGTATCTCACCCTTAAATCCTCCTCCTACAGCGGGTTCCCTGACTGGTGTGACGGCCAACCGGCAAAAACTAGTACCATGTAGCCCCATGATGGGCCACAGAAAAGGTCAGTGTTTCAGCCTGGCTCGTACTTTGCTCGTCCTCCTATCCATGATCCACTAAATTTGACCCGCTACTGTCTTCGTTCTTTTTTTTCTTCAGACAACAATCCATTTCAGAGGAGCCTTGCATCGGCAATGCAGCAAACTTCTGTAGCACTTAACCCGGCCTTCAACCTTGCCGCTCCACGTCCCTCCGGGATGCCGTTTCCTCAGCCCGCTGGTGTTTCACACACCCAATCGTGGCGAAACCCCAACCCAGCATTCTCCATGGACACCATCAGGGCCAACCCACTCGGCACCATGAGCCCTGCAGGGCACAACGTTAGGCCGCAGCAGCCTAATGCTGCCTCTGGTTACCCTGCTGGCACCAACGTCTTACCCGAGCTTTCCATGAAGGACTTGCAGTGCTTGGATCCGGAACTCCATGGTTCTTTGATATGCCAGGTACTACAACAGCCCCAGCATTATTTCTTTCATCAACAACAACAACAACAGCAGCAGCAGCAGCAGCAGCAGCAGCAGCAGCAGCAGCAGCATCAACAGCTTCAACAACACAGGGTGGAGTGCGGCACGGAGACCAAAGGCCAGAGCATTCCCGGTGCCCAGAGCCAGGGTCTCCAGCCTGCATGGTCTGGTGTTGCTTCCCCTAGCCCCATGGAGGGCACGTTGAATGGGCCAGGAGATGGAGTGGGCACCCCGGGGCTCGGTAGTTTTCCGCTCTTGGAGGGGATGGAGGGAGATGATTTTATCAAGGGTCTGATGGCCGGATGGACTCATGCTGGCTTCCAGGTGAAACAGGAACAGGAACAGGTTGCTGGTGGGCAGGACAACCGTGCTCCTTTCATACAACCCACAATGGAAAGTCAGGGTATCACTTACACTGACCTGCTTCCAAGGCCCATGAACAATGGCATCAGCAGCGAATCAATGGCACAAGACGGCGGTAATAGCTGCAAACATCCTGTTCAAAACAGCCGCATCTCCCAACAAATTTTCTTCAACTCTCTCGCTGACTGGGTCAATCTGACCACTGACTCGACCAAGTGACTGACCAAAATAACTTGGGGACATTTGAGGATCAACAAAATGCAATGCCTCATTTGAGTGGCTCATTTAGAGGCTGATGAGTTTTTATCGTGTATGCAGTTAGCTCTTATGGTAGACCAAGGTTTTCCAATCTCATGTTAGCACTGGTATCTTTTCAATGCAAATCTACTGCTGTCTGAGTGTCCTCTGGGTACTGGTAGCATATAGGTGGGTGTGTTCTCATTGGTTGAGTAGGATGGATGTAAAACATGTCTCTAACATCAGCCAGCTAAACAGTAAACAATTGGTATTGGTCCCTTTTGGATAGTGTTTCGTCATTGTTTACCACCAGTTATATCAACAAAGCATTGGGTTATTGTTATGTGTATATATGCTGTATATTTCTGCAACACTCAGGCTGTAAGCGGCCATCTTGCCGACGTGCTCGAAACACGGCAAGTTAGTGAAATTTCCAATGAGGAAGTGGGAGAAATCACAGTCACCAGCGGCACTGTGACGTATTTCCTTTGTAATGACTATGTCATACCACTGTGCTCATAGCGGTCCTATAAAAGTCAACAGAGTATTGGGTTGTGAACCCTTTACAATACACCTCTTGTTTTGTTTGCCCTTTACCTTGTTCTTCCACTATCTGTGGGGATCTGATGGAGACTGTGTGGCCTTTCCAGGTCCGTGGGGGCAGGGCGGAGCTATGAACAGACTCGGATTGTGTTTAGCTTAGTAAATTGATCTCTCACGCGATTGGTCAGTGTACGGCTGCTCAACAATCTCCTTTCAATTGTTTAGAAAAAAATGGTACATAATATCTCTGCTTAGCTTTTAGTGGGCATACATATAAATCGCACATTCCTATGCATTGCACTTATTTCAAGACATAAATTTGGTAGAATTTACCAAATTTTTGACACAATAAATGTTTGATGACTAATTCCAGTAGTTCCTGTTATTTTCTTGTCTTTGTGTTGCTATGCGGCGATCCATGGTAGTGTACAACCTTGTCTAGACCTATGTCCTTGGATAACACTAGAGCACTATGTAACTGAGTGGTTTTGATCAATTATATCTCTATAAAACAACGGGGGGGGGAGAGATTGTGCTATTTTATCACCAGGGGTGAGCTAGGCATTACAAGCCTTTTTTAAATCTGCCATTCCATGTGCGTTAGTGACATCACACATCACAAGTGGGAGTGTCCCCCTAGATATATACCTAGAATCAGTCTACTAGCCTAACCAGTGGACAGTTGCAAATGTTGCTTTCCTATCATACCTAAAGATGGACACTCATTACAAGTTACTAACTACTGTAATGGCTTATCAAGCTCACACCCGGTGGTAAAACAAGGGCCCTTTAATGGAGCTTCAAGAACCTCTCCGTCCTTTGGTATTTAGTGTTGCATTGCATTGTAATAACAATGCAAAATCGTTGACAAACTAAGGGGAAGCAGGATGGCATGGGGAACATGAGACATCTAGTCTCCAGGGGTCCCAAATGCTACAGCAGAAGACCAAAAACTGAAAGGGGGAGAGTAATGTCATATTTTCTGTTTCATTATGCCAATATTTTACTGAAGAGAAACTACTTTAGTGGATCTAGTCTTCGGAAGGGGATTTTAATTATGTTATTCCTCGGCGGCCAGTCTACACAGTGTTCATTTATAACATCCAACAGACATCCACCAAACTATGTTACCAAGTACCAAGTACCACTACCAAGATGTTTTAGCTTATCTTCCTACTGGATAAAGTTTACTAGTGCTGGCCGATTTTGTGTTTGCAGTTAGTCAATTACACGTTTACAGATCCCCGCCTCCAGCAACATGATTAGTCAAAACAAATTTTACCCAGTGTGCCGGAGTCAGATTAGTGAGACAGTGGAGTTCAAATAGCCACTATTTAGGATAATCATTGAACAATATTCCTAGAGTTAGAAAATGTGTTTGACAGTGTGGACCAGGAGTTGGTTTGGATATGGTGCACAATTGCATCCTGGCGGGATTCCATAGTGTCCTCGTGCTATCGGTGTTGCCGATCAGTATTGGTAACTCTTTATAATAATATTTAGTCATAGGTAATTGATAAGTCTTGTTTTAAGCCTTATGACTAATCATTAACAAAAAATGCATATACATATGCAGAGGATCAATAAGTGCACGGCCTATCCAGTGGACTGTACGGACTGTTGACCTATCAATTATAAAACTTGGTGGACACTCCCACTTGTGATGTCACTGGCAGGGGTCAATTTTGACATAGGTGTTGGGTGTGGCTAATCAACATACCTGGTGGTATAATAGGAGCCCTTTTAAGTAGCAGTTATAAAGAATCTGCAAATTTGTATAAATGTTTTGTTAATGATCATCAACTAAAGGCCTCCAGACTTATGACTTAACTTTATTTAAAGTGTACCTATCATTAAGAGCACCTACCAAGGGATGAAATGCCGATTTTTGGCATGATGGATCAGAGGTCTCTGGGGTATATTCTCACCCTGCCTACTCTTCATAGACTGCACCATGAATACCAGACTGTATCATGAATACCACAATGACTACCAGGCAACCTGACGGAACCGGTTCAGTGTTGGAGGTGCTATGCTGAAATTCAAATTTGGTCCGGGTAGAGTTCCCAGAGAACTTTGTTAAGCGACCCAAACAAACCACAGGCCGCTCGTCTTTGGAAAGAAAACCAGAGGGAAACTTTCTTGTTGCGGACAATAATAAAGGTGCAACAACAACGGTCTTGGGGTGTTTCATTTGCTATCAAAACAAATCAAAAAGTACCCTATTTCTACCATTCTGTCACTGAATGATTTTAAAATGTCTGCGTTTTTATGAGTAAATGTATTTCGATGAGTGCTTTCTGATTGCCCCACTGACCGCGACTCACTTTAATCTAGGCAAAGTTCACAGATACCAGGCTGAATATGTTTACGATCTCCAATTGGCAGAAGTGTAGGCCAGCATTCAACCCAGAATGCATTGTTTTATATTCACTTCCGATAGTTGGGGCGAATGACGAGCACATCGAACCGCACCAGAGTTCACTTGGAAGCGGACCCCCGCTTTTAAGGGGACCAGAGTTTGGCTGTTTGGTCTGTAGAGTTGACATGATTTCAAACCACCACCACACAAACTTCAGGCTCACTATCTGCCAAATCGCCTCAGGGTTAGATTATTACACAGATCATGCACGTCAGTTGTGGAAGCAGAATAAGGACAATGTTCAGTCAGGTTCCACTGGCTTAATGTTCTTTCGTCATTAGGTGTAAGGGAAATGTCAATTTCCTGCCACACGACGTTTTTAAATTGGAAGGCAGGACTTGTCGGTTTGATCTCTTTTCTCTTGTATTTGGAGACCTTGGTAGGATGTACTCCTACTCCTAGCTTCCTTCCTGCCTCGTGGTTAACATGCCACATACAGTAGCTAAGCTTTCAGGCCTAATTCATTCAGAAAAACGTCTTTAACTGATCGTATTTCTCTCGATTGCTTGTTACCTAAAATGGTTAAATTCCATGTTCATCATTGGCCTTTTGTTTAAATCTTTCATCCTCAAAAAACCTTATGATATTGATAGTTTCTCTTCAACTCAGCCAGTTTGGTATATAGTAGGCCTAAACATCCTGTTTGATGAGAGCACCTTGGAGACTTCATTATAGTGGGGGTGGTGATTGACCATAACAAAATAGCAATGTAAACTGATACTTCAACCGTCAGGTGAGATGGTGCCAAACCGAGTTCAGACAATTCAGTAAACTTTTCTAATGAGGTCACCCTAAACAATATTGATTTTTTGTTTCATTCACTTTTTATAAAACTAATTAATATCTAAAAATAAATATTTGTAAAATCAATGCAGAGATAGTGGAACAGTTTCACAAATTCTGCAGTCAAGTACCAATACTTCCGTGGCCAACGAGGAGGACGTCATCAGCTCATTTGGAAGACACTTTTCTCTTGAATTGGGAGACCTTGGTGAGACGGGGTTCCTTTCTGTTCGTGGTAAAAGAATAACTGCAATTTCACTATAACTGACAGGATACACACACCTCCTGGCGAGCATACTTTAGGAAGACGATGGCTTGCTTGTAGCCTAGATGGATGCATGCCTAATTCATTTACAAAACAAACGAACGGATCAATGGAATTTAACAGCTACCTGTCGCTTGATTATTCCCTGTCATAAAAGAAGACAAAAAATAGGTGCAGAATCGGTGTTAGGCTAAAAAGACATCCTAATGTATAATTTGTGTCTCAATTATCCAAAAATGTATTGACGTCAACGCTTTGAAGTCGCGCGCATGCGCGTGTCTGTTACTGCCACTGATCCGAGTTAATCTCTGTCCGTCCGAGAGTGCAGTCTAGCCTGTTTTATGTGTTTTTGGTGTGTCTTCCTTTAAAAGTGTATCATACCGATGTGCCGGAAGAGGCACGCTAGACCTGTTCAGCGCCTCTTTCCGGCAAAACTTCACCTCTGCTGTACAGCCTCCACCCTCTTCTCTCATTCATCATCATAAATCCTCCTTCCATTCATTCGCATCGTGACTGATACTGGCTACTGTCATATCTGAATATGTGCCTCAGAGGCAAGCACCTGTAAGGGGAAGACTTGCTTTGAAGGCATTTGACTTTACTTGTTACCTGCAAATTACAAACTTCATTGAGCACATTTTAATTAGAGACATGTGTGTGGCTCATCATACAAGACTCAACTCATAAGACAGAGCAGGGAAAGTCCCAGAAGCACAACAAAATAATTGGCCGGAACAGTCGGACTTTCAGTGACGTGTGTCTTTTACACATTATTGGCAACAGACCCGGTATGTATCATTATTAGATAGTTTAGAAAATAAGTTTGAACCCTGGCACTATTTAATTATACTTATGTGATGCAATCACTGGGTAAAGAAACAGGGTCTTTACCGTGGACAAATCTATATATTTTCCCTGGTGATGCATTAAAGCATCGTTTGGATCTCTAAATCTAGATTTAAATCGAAATCGAAATGAAAGCATGACTGTCCACAGATGTAATTATATACAAACACTAACAGGGACACACATACTAACACAAATACACATTCACACAGTCTTGTACACACACATACACAGACACACACATACACACACACATTGCATCATTCCTAGCATTTGTGACGGCTTTGATGTCACAGTTGAGGTGTCGTGAAGGCGTGGGAGGGAGGAGTGAAGAGAGCGAGGAAATAAGAATGAACCACCACTCTTGTGACATCAGAGTCTTTTTGCACGAGATCGGCATCCACTCCTCACTCAAGCGAAACACCTAATCGATGATATCACCACAAGCAGACAATACAGCGTCTTACTGCGGCCGTGCACTGCAAAAGACCCCGCCCCCTATCCCCCTGCACACCCTCCCACAGCACTTCAATGACATCACAGTTTGTGATGTCAGGTGGTCCGTGATTCACAGACCCACAGAATTCGCACACTCACACACATCTTTCATACGTTGGCTGCACACGCTGTCTTCCCCGTACAGTTTAGTGTAATGCGTGTCAGTGTGTGTGGGGTTGTGGGGGTTACCTTTCAAACCAACGTCATAAGCCCCCCACACAGGCCTACAGAGCTTTCCGTTGACAGGATTGGAGTGTGAAGTGTAAACTTTATAACTTGTACAACTTTAAACCGCTTTTGTGGTCTGTCTGTAATAAATAGAGATGATGTAGAATAAAGATGTAGAATTACCTATGCGTAGATTAACTTTGTTACTGCTCATCATGATACAAATATTATTTTATAATCATTATTTCCCTCCCTTAATTGCAACTCAATACCTGAACATATATAAGTGCTTATTAATCAATCTAAATGCATAGCCCACTAGATATATTTTGCTAAAAGAAAATCTTTTTTAAATTTAAACAATCTGCACTGTGAAAAATGTTATACAATTTCATACACTCCTAATGTCTAAAAGAGTGTTAAATTTAGCATTTATTTTCGATATTGCAGAATTTAAGCCTTCTAGTCCAACTGTCTGTGTGATATTATGTATACTCACTGGCCTCTTCATTTAACTCTGCATGATTAAAACATACCAAACACTAAACAAACAAATTAAAACTGAAAGTGTGCAAAGTAGACCATTATTAGGCCTAGCCTTTGGTTGTTTTTTCTGAATCTTTCACTGTTTTTTTCCCCAGATTTGCTTTATGGATATATTTGACTTGCACAACAATTATGACAATTATAGCCTATTTCAAATTGTTGATAAGGAAAGCATTGGCCAGGAAAATGTATAGTTCATAGGCTTGGGTTTAGAGGAAGTTTTTGATTTAGCCAAAATCCCTGGAAGGCGTGATTTATAGTTCACCATAGTTTGGTTGAAGGTTCTATGCATATCCCGAACTCTTTTACTCGTTGGCTGCACATGTTGTCCCCCCCAAACAGGGCGACGTAGTGGTTTCAGTGAAGGGTGTGTGTGGGCAGGTGTGGTGGTGGGGGTTAACTTTCAAACTAACGTCATAAGCCGCCCACATATAGGCATCCAGACCTTTACCTTGACAGTATCCTTTTAGTTCAGTCTAATGCAAAAGTTACAAAATCAGCTTTTATCCAGATTAATTTCTCATGCCTGTGATGTTAGGTGTTACATTTGAGTAGTCACTTTTAAAATGTTTCTTTGGACTATATAATTGATGATATCAAAATTAACTTTTACATTTTGAATAAATCCCATTAAAGCAGGATTTATCTTTCACCATACATATGAATAAAAAAATGGACAAGGGAATTACAATAGTTTAGCACCATACCATAAACTATGCATTTTCCATGGTCACATTAAAGGTCCCATGGCATGCTACTTTATGGATGCTTAAATATAGATATTAGTGGGCCCCTAACAGAGTATTTGAAGACACTCCCGAAATTCAGCCGTGGTGCAGAATTACAGCCATTACGAGCCAGTTGCACATTGAGCTTTCCCCAAACGCGCTGTTTCGGTGTCTGTAGCTTTAATGCAAATGAGGAGGAGAGAGGCGGGTCAAGGAGGAGGGTGTGGCCCTGAGCAGCTTGCGGCCATGTGGTACCATGCGCTCTCTTTACAGTGGATTTATCGCAATGGCGAGGCGCACACAGCCTTTGGCCGTGTTCTGTAAATATTCTAGAACACTTCGGGTGCTACGGTGGGAGTCCTGGAGCTCTATATCTGAATAATCTCATATTATACATAGATATCTATATGATATAATATATATTATCAAGCTGTGTGCGCCTCCAGACGATATTATAAATCTCAAACGACTGCATCTGGTTCTCCGACGTCTCTGGTTCTTCCACGTCCACATCAATCAGAAGTAGACTGAACCACGACATGGAGGAGAAAGGGATTGTTGCCCGCGATTGTTGACAGCGATTTTCTCCCTCCGGAGCCTCGCTGCTGAGGGACCACCACCTCTGCAGCGGGCAGCGGGCAGCGGTCAGCGCTTGGGCACCACGAAAGCGAAAGTGTGCCCGCCTCCTGCACCGGGCACCGCCTCAGCGCTGCCCGCTGCAGGAGGCGGGCACACTTTCACATCACAGCGGCACATTATATCCCAATGGTGGGCCATTTGGGGTACGATAAACCACTTAACCGGATAATGGCCCGGTTCTATTGGCCAGGGATTCGGGCGGAGGTGCGCAGGTGGTGCACATCCTGCCCCGATTGCCAGTTGTTGAATCCCCCGGCCGTCCCCAGGGCTCCCTTGCGGCCCCTTCCCCTGGTGGAAGCCCCCTTCGACTGCATTGGCATGTACATTATTGGGCCATTAGAACGTTCCGCACACGGGTATCGATTTGTGTTAGTCCTGATCGACTACGCAACCCGATACCCGGAAGCAATTCCGTTGCACGACATCTCCGCGAAGAGTGTTGCGCAGGCGTTGTTTCATGTCATAGGCGTTGTTTCATGTCATAGTCCCGAACGAGATTCTCACTGACCAGGGCACCAATTTCATGTCACGCACGATTAGGGAACTTTACGGGTTGTTGAAGGTCAAGGCCATCCGCACAAGCGTCTATCACCCAGCCATGGACTGCTTGTGTTAGAGGTTTAACCGGACGTTAAAGTCCATGATCCATAAGTTCGTACACGAGGATGCTCGAAATTGGCATCAATGGCTAGACCCTCTGTTGTTTGCAGTGCGGGAAGTGCCTCAGGCTTCCACGGGGTTTTCCCCATTTGAGTTACTCTATGGGCGCAAGCCCAGGGGCGTCCTGGACCTCATTAAAGAAAACTGGGAGGAGGGGTCCAGTGACAGCAAAAACGAAAACCAGTACGTCATAGACTTGCGTGCAAAGCTTCACTCATTAGGGGTATTGTCACGTGAGCACTTGCACCGAGCCCAGGAGAGTCAGAGACACCTGTACGACAGAGGGACTAGGTTACGCGATCTCACCTTGGGGTATGAGGTCCTTGTACTGTTGCCCACCTCTAGCACCAAATTACTCGCAAAGTGGCAAGGGCCCTTTGTGGTCACGCGGAGAGTCGGGGGCGTGGATTACAAGGTAGCGTGGTCGGACAGGGGCGAAAACAAGATGTCTACCACATCAACCTCCTTAAGAGGTGGAACGATGCGGTCCCTGTCGCGTTTGCGTCGACGCCACCAGAAAGAGAGGAGCTTGGACCGGAAGTCCCTAGTCCAGGCCCCATCCTTCCGGTCGGTCAAGGCGAGAATCTCTCAGGGAGTCAGGCGCGGGACGTTGCCAGCCTGCAACTCCAGTTCGCCGACGTCTTTCCGCCCCTGCCTGGTTGCACCCCGTTAATTACTCATGAGATCGAGACGCAGCCCGGGTTAACAGTGCGGACATGCCCCTACAGGCTGCCCGTCCACAAACAAGGCGTATTACGGCGCGAATTAGCAACCATGTTAGAGTTGGGTGTGATCGAGGAGTCTCACAGTGACTGGTGCAGTCCCGTCGTGCTTGTGGGGAAGCCGGACGGGTCTGTCCGGTTCTGTGTGGACTACCGTAGGGTGAACGCAGTGTCGAAGTTCGACGCCTACCCAATGCCTCGGATCGACGAGCTCGTGGACCGGCTTGGCATGGCCACCTATTACACGACTCTGGACTGCACGAAGGGCTATTGGCAGATTCCGCTCACTCCAGCAGCCCGGGAAAAAACGGCCTTCTCCACTCCGCTCGGTCTATACCAATTCAAGGTACTTTCGTTCGGGTTGTTCGGGGCCCTGGCCACGTTTCAGCGGCTGATGGACCGTGTGTTATGGCCCCACGCCGCGTATGCTGCTGCCTACATCAATGACATCGTCATCTATGGTGAGACGTGGGGGCAGAATATGCGGCAGGTGGCGGCCGTCCTTCAGTCGCTGAGAAAGGCGGGGCTCACGGCCAACCCGAGGAAGTGCGTGATCGGGGGGAGGGAGATCCAGTATCTGGGGTACCACCTGGGGGGGGGGAAGGTCCGGCTGCAGGTCGCTACGAACGCGGCGGTCGCCGCCTCCCCTCGGCCCAGGACCAAGAAGGAGGTGAGGCGGTTCTTGGGGCTGGCAGGGTACTACCAGCAGTTTGTGCCGCACTTCTCGGACCTGGCCAGCCCCTTGACCGACCTCACCTGTAAGAGGGCCCCAGATACAGTCCAGTGGTCGGAGCCATGTCAGGTGTCGTTTGAGGCTATTAAAACAGCCCTCTGTGGGAAGTCGGTCCTGTGTGCTCCTAACTTTGATCTCCCTTTTTCCCTGCAGACGGACGCGTCGGATAGGGGGTTGGGCGTGGTCCTGACCCAGCAGGTGGAGGGGGTCGACCGGCCGGTGCTGTACCTGAGCCGAAAAATCAGACCGGGAGGGTCGGTACAGCACGATGGAGAAGGAGTGTCTCGCCATCTGATGGGTGGTCGGCGCCCTTCGTTACTACCTGCTGGGTCGCACGTTCACCCTCTATTCCGACCACACCCCCCTCCAGTGGCTCCACCGCATGAAGGATGTCAATGCGAGGATTACCCGGTGGAGCGCACCAGATCTGCTGGGGGGGGATTGGGCCAGATTGCGGGCACCTGCTCGCAATCAGGCCAATCAGGGAGTGTGTATTTATGTGCCTGCTTTGTTTTATAGTAAGGAACCAGGAGCCGAGAGAGAGAGGGAGAGATCCAGCGCGATCCCCAGCAGAGATTGCAGATCGCGGAGCGCTGAACGCGAGGACTCTCCCGGACTTTGTTGATTTATAGTTTCAAGCCTCTGTTCTGTTTTGCTTTTCATTTAAATAACCAAGCTCCCAGTGAGGGACGACGAACTTGGTCTCCACGTGCTCACTGATCCTGCGACAGCGCCATAACACCAACAGCAGAACGGTTATCCAAATAACCCAAAGAAGTGTACAACATTTGCGTTACAGTCCTGGAGCTCTATATCTAAATAATATCATATAATACATAAATATCTATATCATATAATACATATTATCATGGCCAAAAGCTGTGTGCGCCTCCAGCAGATATTATGAATCACAAACGACTGCGTCGGGTTCTCCGATGTCTCTGGTTCTTCCACTTCCACATCAATCTGAAGTAGACTGAACCGTCAATGCCCGCTGCCGGCTGCCCGCTGCTTGCTGGGCTGCCCGCTGCTGGCTTGACTGCCCGCTTCCAGCTGGGCTGCCGGCTGCCTGCTGCCCGCTGCCCGCTGCCGGCTGCCCGCTGCCCGCTGCCCGCTGCCCGCTGCCTGCTGCCCGCTGCCCGCTGCCGGCTGCAGCATGGGCGGCGGTGGGCGGCGGGCAGCATGTCGCAGTTCATGTACTTCAGGGAGTCCAAGCCAAAGTTCCTTTCCCCAATTCCTTCTCAACCATGGCTGAGATAACCCCAACTACAGTCTCGTTGTGGAAATACCAGAGACGTCAAAGAACTGACGTGTTATGCCCATAACACCAACAGCAGAAAGGTTATCCAAATAACAAAGAAGTGTACAACACTTGCGTTACAGTGTGTGTAATCACACACACACATGTGGCGTTCGCGCGATCATAGCTCATTGTCTCATTGGCGGGCCAAATTCTTTGGGCAGGCAAGGCAGAGAAAGGGGAGGTACATGGCCCCTTATGACGACATATGGGGCCACATTCTAAATCAGCGCGCCTGAGCTTCAATTTTTTCAAAGGCGAGTGTCATGTTTACGTAAGGGATAATGTATAGAACGCCAGTCATTATCGGGAAAATAATCCCGACAGGGCGAACAGGACACCGATGCGCAGCGGAGGTGTCTTGCTTTGCCCTGAAGGGGTTTATTTTCGATAATGACCAGCGACGTTCTATACATTATCCCGCTTATTAAACGGCTACTTGCTAATCCGAAAAAATAACTTCACATGGTGTGTCTTTTTACAATTTATTTGTTACCAGCATTCGTAGTGTTGAACAGCAGAGAAATAATCCGCCAAAGACGTTGACGTCGCTTAGCAACCGAAGACGCTGGAGTTGACAAGTTACCGGACTACTTGCGGAGTGATACCATAGACGTCATTAGAGGCAAAAAATCCTTTGCTTTCCTTGACAGCGGCCAATTATACTTAGCAACTGTGAATTAGTAAGGGATAATCACCGAGAGGCAGGGCAATAAACAGTTTGATATGCCCAGCTCGTAGACGGCTTACCGGCTTACCGGTAACCTTCCACGAGCCGGGCATATCAAACAGTTTATTGTCCTGCCTTGAGCTGATTATCCCGTTTATTCTACTTCTTGCTTGCCAACATAATAAAACAATTCAAATACTTTAATAATTATGCTTTTTCTTATTCGTATTGCATGCTTATTAAATGTATACTCTGTTTGAGTTCATCTCCCTCAAAAAGTAGTCCCCTTTAATTACTATCGGTCAAACATGTTTTGGACACCTCGAAGGGCATTATCCCGCTTATACCATGGTGACTTGCCAAAGAAAATCATTCATTTAGATTTTCATGCGCTTTACAATCCAAATATAATGTTTTTCACATGCCATAATTTTTAATTAAAAAAAAATAATTTAGTTTCCCTGGTAACGCCTGAGGGTTTGACTAAAACCTGGAACAACAATTATTTAATTGTTATTATTATTTAATTAATAGGACGGACCTTAGCTACGACTTGGCAACGGGAGGTATTCTAGTCCGCTGAGCTATAAGCCAGAGAGCTGACGTTATGGATTGTACATATTTATAATTCGATACTCTAGGGTCTATAGCATATAGCCGCGTTGTCTGATTACAGTTTAATTCATAATAATGGATAATAACACACACAAGTTCACTGTTAACTGACTACCACTTGCGGGCAGGTTACCTAGTGCTCGTTTTACACCGAATGCAAGTTTTAGCCACTGGGGGACGATAGGCAGGCTAGGGGAACTCATATTAATGTTAGAAAACCTGATAAAGTGAGTTCATGCCATGGGACCTTTAAATATGTTATTGCAGTTGATTGGACGGCTCAAACCCATGAGAAAATTGGACAAGGGCACGTCCTGCTGGATGTAATGGACATGTGCAACGGCGTGGGTCCTTTATTTTTAGTTGATTTTACGTCCAAGGCTAAATTAGTCAAACGAAAAACTCAAACCAATTAAACAGTTAAAAAATCGAATGACATTTTTGACAACACAAACAAGAAATCAATGAAAGTTTACTATCTTAAACCATAAGGAGATCGCAGTAGTACAGTCTATGAGGAGTACTCTATAATCGGTTTTCTGTTGCAACTACTTTGGTCTGATAGCAGTGGAGCGAAGCAGTAGGGGAGAGTACAGAGTTCAAGATTTGGTTGTTTTTTATATATTTCAAAAAAAATTCAGATGGCTTCTCAGCCTCCACCCAAACCGTGGGAAAGAAGGATCCCGGGTGCAATGGCAGCACCTGTCAACTACCGGTAATCACGTTTAGCTGTTTGGTTTATAAGACTTGTTTATAGTTCTTAGCCCTAGATGTTAGCTACGGCTGCTCCGTTGAGTGTTGTACAGGCGCAGAAAGGCCCCAAGTAGCGACAACATACAGTGGTGTTCACAATGTTAGGCATGTTCTTTTAACATTTAGTGAGGTTTGCTTTGTACTTTTTAGCTTACGACTGAAATACAACAACACGCAATCATCAATAAGTATATTTGGATTAACGTTAACGTCATTAGTGGTGATTGTTTACTGATAAACCAGTTACACAACAAGTTGTTGATCTTTTGTTGTCTTTTTAGGCAGCCATTGTATTACAAGCAAACATAAATGTATGTTTATGTTGCATGCATGCAGGCAATGCCGAAAGCACATTTGTGTGTTCCTGTGTTCCTAACTTCACTTGCTGTAATATAACTTAACCCTGCGTTTTATTGACGTGTCTCTAAATCAGTCAAATAAATGCATTCTTAAAGTCCAAACAGTTGACTCTGTCTGCTCTACAGATCCCCAGACTTCTCTGTAGGACCAGGCATTCTCCCTGGTCCGTCCACTGGCCCCCCTGTCCTGACAAGGATGGTGCCTCCCCTACCCCCGCGCCCCGTCCAGCATCAGGCCTACCGTCCAGCCTTGAACTCCTTCGCCTCCTCCTATAGCCCCTATGGGAGCTCCATGTTCAGCGGTGGCGGCTACAGCCCCTACAGCTACGGCGCTGGTGGCGTCGGCGGCTATGGCATGGGGGGCATGGGGGGCTATGGCCGCTTCCCCGCTGCGGTGGAAGACGTAGCCCCCAGCCGCTTCGTGCAGCAGGCGGAGGAGAGCAGCCGCGGTGCCTTCCAGTCCATCGAGAGCATCGTGCAGGCCTTCAGCTCTGTCAGCATGATGCTGGACGCCACCTTCTCGGCCGTCTACAACAGCTTCCGGGCCGTGCTGGACGTAGCCAACCACCTGACCCGGCTGCGGGCGCACTTCACCCGCGTGTTGTCTGCGTTTGCGCTGGTGCGCACGCTGCGCTACCTGTACAGGCGGCTGCAGCGGATGATGGGGTTGCGGTCGGACGGCGAGGTGGAGGACTTGTGGGCGGACAGCGCCAGCGATGCGTTAGCCCGCGGGGCCGGGCTGGAAGATCCCAAGGCCAGGGGGGTGAAGTCGTGGCCCATCTTTTTGTTCTTGGCTGTTGTCCTGGGGGGACCCTATCTGATCTGGAAGCTGCTGAGCTCCGTCGACGGGACGTCAGAAAGTGGTGAGACAGCCAGGAGTTATTACTGTTGGTTTGTTTTACATTAAACATATGATTTTACCCAACACAAAGTGGAGGAATTTCCAATATCAAGTAGCAGCTAAGGATTAGGCATATTACTCTAGGATGACTACAGGTAGGCTGTGGACATTAGAGATCGACCGTAGCCATTAACCATCTTAAACCCTGACATGGAGAGTTTCAAAACCCTCTAGCTTCACCTCATGATGTTATTGGCACCGAGGCGCCAGGCAGTTCTTGCTGTGTGTACGAAAAGGGAGTGATAGTCTCTCATTTACCTGTTGTATGATTCAAGTTAAAGCAGTAGGGCTTCTATTGGCTTTGACGACACATGATACACTATTTTTTGCTGTTGTTTTTTGATATTGTGCAGTGGACTAGACCAGGTACTTTTATTACTCTTGATCAAGTTTGTCACTCATTGAGTTCAGAAAAAAAGTCCCAAATTGACCATTGAAATAAGACACTTCAGGACTCTTAATATTCTGCTTAAGTTGAATTAATAATAATTGAATCATTCATTAAAACTGGCCTGGTTAATGTCTGACCGTATGGAATTGCCTAAACCACAACAGATAAATATTAACAGACAGCATCCGCCAATGTTATAACGCTAGCTGATATATTAACACAAAAAGTAAATGATTAAACTTATGAAATATGTTGATGTTCCAGTAACGATTCCAGTCCAGCTCAAAGAAATACCCTTTATCATTTGGGTATACAACCTTTCTTGGGAGAAAAATACAGTGAAAGGGCTAATGTTCTTTTGTTCCTTTATTTTCTCAGCCAGTAACTGGGCCAGTGGGGAAGATGACCATGTGGTGGCCAGAGCCGAGTATGACTTCATTGCAGCATCTGAGGAGGAGATCTCCCTGAGGGCAGGAGACATGCTCAACCTCGCCCCCAAAGGTGACCCCCCTCGTGTTGAATTTCCATCCTCAATGATGTTTATTGATTTGGTCCCACCTCATGGTAGTGGATGATGTGTACCACCCCTTGACCACCACTTTTTCATATCATATCCTACTTGGTTGACTGCATTATCACTGGTGGTAGCTTCTTCAGTCCCATTTCCATCATGGTCAGGGGAATTCGTTTTGCAGACAAAATGACCATAGTGGGATTTCTATATGGGGTTTTGGGATTGCTGTGTGCATGTATGCCGTCAAGCACTGACTCAGGGCACTGAATATCGGAAATGTATTTCAAAAACATCTGATCATTAACTATATTATAGCGAATAATATTAATATTGACTAATTGATTTTCGAAAGATGCTTGAGATAACCTTATTTACTGAATAAATCCTTTATAGCAGAGAAAGGTTGCAGAAATTATTTTCTCACTGTCATCCTAGTTAATGATTGTAATGTTTATCGTGGCAGAAGCCATTATCTGCTCTTCCTGAAATCCTCGACACTCACACAATACAACACACAATAACTCCCTCTCCGTTCAGACACTCATCTATTTATACTTGTTCTGTTCCCAGAGCACCAGCCCAGGGTACGTGGCTGGCTTCTGGCCAGCGTCGATGGCCAAACAACAGGCCTGGTCCCGGCCAACTATGTAAAGGTCCTCGGCAAGAGGAGGGGCCGAAAGCTAGCTGAGCTGGAGAGACTTGCCCAGGCCCAGGCAGCGAGCGCTCCAGCCACTCAGACAGCCTCGGTTGCATGCCTTCCTTCAACCCCATCTGCTAGTCTTACTCCGGGTCTCGGTTCAGCCACAGCTTACGCCTCCACTTCTGCCTCTACCTCAGCTGTTTCTGAGCAACTTCTGGAGTCTGTTTACAGTGAATCTCCAACAGTCAACTTCAATCTGGGAACACAAGACTCCAGGATGCCCTCTAGTACAGTGCTGAATATTTCCGATAAGATAGACCTCTGAGGTAAAGGTTTAGGACACACCTTAATGCGTACATGAAATTGTTCTGTATACACTTGTTTTTATTTAAATGAATACTCCATGTATCTTTGTGCTGCCATTGCTATTGATGGCTATAGATGCTAATATGAAGACTTCCTACCTAGCAAAGACATACAAAATCCAAAACTGACTAAAGCACATCTTGTGCTGCCATTGAATATGTGAATTTCAGTTGTTTCTCTTTAACTAATTTATGTGCAGAATAATCTTAATATTTGAGTTTACGTGTGGATTTGCTTAATGGTTATACAGAAAGGTTGTTGCACAAAACCTGAACAGTAGGCTATATGGAAAAGCAATAACATTGTAAGTAGGTTGCTTTTCTTACTGACCTTTCAGTACCAAGATCTGGATTTGCACTGTATGGGCAATTCCAAAATAGTGGGTAATTGTTTGTACAATTCCGTCTTTCAACATGTAATTATGTAAATGAAATATACTATTTTGAAAAATTAGATATTTTCTGAAACTTGTAATCGTTTTTGTTAGTCGAAAGATTAATGCAAGGCAGGAGCAGTATAAAAACACATTTCTTCCAAAATAATCAAATTTTTGATTTGAAAGAACAGTATCCTATATAGCAGCACAATATACAGGTGATACAAACACCCAGGACAGCACACAATGTTCAAGATATTACACAAATATTAATAAAAATTGTATACGTATTTGTTAGTGATCATCCAAATCCTAATAATAAAGCATTTGTAGTCTCTCATGGTGCTGAAACTTAGGACATGGGCAGTGCTGGTGTCACTAGGCAACCGGAGCGCATTTCTTCACCTGCTGCACTGCGACACAACAAACCCTGATGCGGTCAACGCTGTCGTAGTGGACTTGCCAAATAAGTCATTGGCTTAATGGCGCTTGGTAGATATTTATGACCTGTCCACTGAATACTGTGTTGTTTAACAGTAGCGTAACGCTACTCCGAAATGAGGTCAGGGCGTGCTGGCTCCACGTTAACGCAGAACGAAGCTAACGCGCTGCTAGCTGCTGATGGTAAACAGAGGTCAGCTCTGGAGCTAAACCGGGCTCCCCTCAGCATCATCCACATGGGAAGAGCCAACTCTGCTGTCCGATAAAAGCCCGACGCCGGAGGGATCCCCGGGACAACAATAAGTATGTGAAGAGCAATTGTGTTTTGTCTGTTATTTCAGGATAAAAGCGGATTTTGTGACCAATGATTTGCATAGAGCTAGAATCCAGAAACTAGCCGGAAGACAGCTGGGTGGCCTGCACCGGCATCCTGCTGCTCTGTTTAAACATACATGATGAAGGAACTAACTCGATTTCAGACTAGCTACAAGACATTTTTGAGAATTTAGCTATGTGAAGAGGTGTCAGCACGGAATCGTAACTAACTAAACGGATTTATTTGGTTGACGGATTACTATTCTCCACACAGCATAATACATTACAGATCTTGCTACAGAGACGTACATACATCATCATTCATTACACATCTGGTTAAGTGCCTGCTCTTGGGCTCGAAATGATTGACCGGTGTGTTTCTATTGCCATTCCTTTATGGTGTTTTCATCATGCCATTTCTATTTTTCTAAGTCTGTGTCTCTCTAACCTTGCAGAGATGAGACGCTTCTCCTCAGACAACAACAACTTTCCCTATGACAACAACATCCTTGTATTGGACATGGTGCTGAGTTCTCTCTGGGGACTACCTCAACCCATAAACTGGGACAATGTAGCGAAACTTGTCCCAGGCTTCACACCCAAGGAGGTAACTCTTTCATCCATCCATCCATCCACCCATCCATCCATCTTCCCACCCAACCAATCCACCCACCACCTCAGGCCATTAGTGCTTACGCTGTTGCCACGCTCCCCTACAGTGTGCCCATCGCTTTGAGGAGCTGAAGAGTACGGTGGGTTTTCCCCACCTTGACAACCAGTGCAACACCCTGCCGACGGATGGCTCCTCCCCGTCGGACAGCCTGTCCTCCTACATCAAGTCCAACCTGGACCCCGGGGACTCTGTGGAGATGAGGACCAGTCAGAGCAACAGCACCATGGATGGTAGGTCCCTGGGATCGTCAAGAGCCATAGCTTGTGTGGGAATTAAGGAAGTATATGTATTATATATATATTACGATTATAGTTTGTCTCAAATAATGCATTAGCTTAGTTGTAATTATTATTATTATTATTATTATTATTATTATTATTATTATTATACTATTTATAACATCTGTATATTGTTTTTTTATAAAAGAGCTCTGTGCTTTGTTTAAGGTTTATGAACCATCGATGGCTTGGAATGACATGAAGGTGTAACGGTCGTGTTAAACATGTTTAACCTTTTCGAACCATAGAGAGCAGGCACAAGCTTTTGACTGATAACTGAATCATACATTTGCCTGTTGGTGATTTGTTGTTGTTAATTGATAATCACATTGTGATTAACTTATTTACACTTTTTATTCATAGGGAGCACTTCAGGCATGGTTGTTGCGGGGCAGAAGGAGAAACGCCTGTCCATGGGAGAGGAGGAGAACGCTCCTAAAGCTCGAGAGTAAGTCAGACAAGAAACACACCAGTTCTCTGGTTTTGCCTGCAGGGAAAAAACATTTTCTCATTTGTTTTTAATGATACTTAAAGTAGAGCAGAACTGGCCAAGGGCTTTTGGCTGGAAATGATTTTGGTTATCCTTAGAGCAGCCAAAAATCACATTTCATATATAGCACAGATGATTTTCACCACACACTTTTGAAAGGGTCTGCATTATTTTGCATTCATCAATATTTCTGTTTTTTCTATTTCATATTATTAGATTGTTAACACTTCTCTCTTTTTCTTAATCCTGTCCACAAACCTCAGTCCCAACATGGTGATCCACGTGTGTGACGAGGCCAAGAACCTGAAGCGTGACTTCACGTGTGCGCGGGACCTCCTGGTCAAAGAGATGCGCTACTTCGCCGAGTACCTGTCCGTGGACTCCCAGCGCTGGGAGGAGGTGGACATCTCCGTGCACTGTGACGTGCAGATCTTTGACTGGCTCATGAACTACGTGCGCAGGAACACTCCGGCAGAGGGCATCAGGGAGAAACCACGGCTCGGTAAAGAAAATACAACTCACACGCTAAATTAACGCGTGAATGTCGGAGATACTGATTTATATTTGTGTTGTTCGGAGTTTGTGGTTGGTGGCTTTTCATTATTTATTCAGTTGTGTAACTGCATTTATTTAAACTTTTTTTGTTGGTTGTTGGGTCAGCGGACGTGTGCTCTCTGGTTGTGGTAAATGTGTGTTTTTTGTGTGCATCGCTCGGTTGGTTCATGTGGTGTTTGTCGGTTACAGAGCCCAGCAATGTGATCTCAATCCTGATCTCCTCCGAGTTCTTGAAGATGGATACGTTAGTAAGTGTTGTGGCGTGACCTGGGTTACTGCTGCTGTGTGTGTGTGTGTTTGTGGGAGCATTTTTTAGGGGTGCCTCGTTTTGTTACCCAGAGCATTGTAGAAGAAAATGAAGCAGCTACATTTGAGTGTATATTATTTGGTGATCTTCTGTTATATACAAACCAAACAAGAATGCTTTTGATACTAAACAACAACCAGGAAGTTGATAGCTCTTGTAATAAACAAGACACCCCTACAGAGGCTAGTTTAGTCAATAGTGCATGCATGTCTGTTGTGGTAGGCAGCACGTCATCATATCAACCTTAAGTTCACCATTTATTTCAGGGCAATTAAATATATTGCACACACAGATGGTTTAGAAAGTCCCCTAGAGTGACGTCTTGTGATGTGTCTGTGTGTGTGTGCTTGTGCATATGTGTGTTGGTGACAGGTGGAGGAGTGTATACAGTACTGTCACAAACACATGAGTGCCATCGTGGCCACGCCCTGCAACATGAACTGCATCAACAGCAACCTGGCCATGCGCATCGCCGACCTCTTCAACCACAACGAGGCCGACGACGTGAGGGACAAAAAGGACAAGTTCAAAAGGTACAGAGATAAATTGGTTTGGAGGTTTGCTAGTGTTCTTGCTGGCCAAGAGTATGATTCACTTTAGGGGTACAGGTATTGACATGCATTGTACACAGCTTGTACTTTGAGAAGAGACCAACTCCTCCATGAGAAGTCAAACTACTACTACTACCCTCTGATTAGGGGCACTTCATATGATCTCAGTGTAATCTGTACTTTGTGTCTTCCCTTGCAGCAAGTTGTTTCAGAAGAAGATCGAGCGTCTGTTCGATCCCAGCTTTGACAACCGAGATTCCCCAGGAAACGCATCAAATCTCTACAGGTGATGTTCAGGGTTCAAGTAATGGGTATTTTAATATAAATTTACGTTACAACTATGACTTTGTTGTATCGTTGTAGGGAGAGTTATAATGTTGCCATGTTGTTAAATGGGGTTAGTTCGTTTTCATAAATTAATCTATGATCACTTCTAGTCTCTACTACTCCGGAAAATTAAGATATACATTCTCACACTTTAATTAAGCACATAATGGAATAGATGACATTCTTAACACAAGCAGACTTTGAACCAAACATTGATTCCCCTTCCCAGGTGCGGTCTGTGCCACAAGCTGCTGACCAAAGACACAGAGAGAAGGATCTCCTGTGTTCCTGGGAAGATTTACATCGACGCCAAGGGAGAGATCGCCTACTCTCATATCAGGTAGGACAACCCATCGCATGCTGCCCTTGGTTAAACACCAGTCAGCTTAAAGTGAAGTTACAGTAGCACACATGGCTTACAGTTGTCTTATCAAAATGTTTTGAATGAGGCGACCAGTAACAATCACGAATGACTGTGATTTCATCTATGATTTCATCTTGTGTATCGTTTTTTGCCTGCTGGAGTCAACATAGGAAACACATTCAGCTTTCATGCTGTGTGAGTGTGTGTGTGTGTGTGTGTGTGTGTGTGTGTGTGTGTGTGTGTGTGTGTGTGTTCAGACAGAAGAGCTGGGAGGTACATGAATACCTCAGCAGTGTGCATGAGGAGCTAAAGTCATGGGTGCTGGTCTATTGGAGGATCTGGGGAACCATCAATTCCCTCACCTGCTCCCGCTGCCAACAGGTACACCTGTGTGTGTGTGTGTGTGTGTGTGTGTGTGTGTGTGTGAGTTGGTATTTTACTTGTTCTAATACAGTATATATAACCGAATTTCTGTGTGTCTGTTTTCATTTGGTGTGTGTTTGTGTGTGTGCTTCCGGTATAGGTGTTTGTGTGTGCAGAATTGACCCACTGCAGGTACCACCCAGAGAGTGTGCAGTACCCGGGCATGGCCTCGGAGAAGGGCTGGCACGGCACGGGTCTCTACCCCTGCTGCAACCAGAGGGTGCTCCGCTTCGACCCATCGGGCCTGCCCAAGGTGACCCCCACACACACACACACACACACACACACACACACACACACACACACACACACACACACACACACACACACACACACACACACACACACACACACACACACACACACACACACACAGAAGCAACCCCCCCTCGGGAGCAGGTGGGGGAATTTATGTTTCCCCAGATCCTCCAATATCTTAACTGTATACTAACGTATGAATGGGAGCCGAGCAGTGTATAATTAATGTAGATGGGGCCGGAAGTCTAAAAATAGTGTGGAATAACCAAGCAGTTTGCTGATCTTCGTTTGGCTAACAGAAGCTGATGTGAATAAACGAATTAGAGCGGGGCTGCGTGAGCTATTCTCCATGTCTTCCCTTATGTGTGCAGTTTCAGTTTCAATGCGTGTTGTTTGTTAATGCGGTCAGTGTGTGTGCGCGCGCGTGTGTGCGTGTGCGTGCGTGTGCGTGCAGGGCTGTAAGATGCGGGACCACATCGTGAGTCTCCCGGACGAGGAGAGCAGCGCGGGGAACCCCCTGATCTGGGCCCAGACCCGGGTGCTCAACGACCTGCTGCTCCACAGGGACACTGTGTGTGTGGCCCATGCACCCCTGCCAGACCCGTGAGTGGGGGCCATTCAACGACTGAACACACACGAGATTACAAGGGGAGGGGCTGTGTGTGTGTGTGTGTGTGTGTGTGTTGGGGCTGGGCGATTGATCGAGTTTTGATCGCGATTTCGATTTTAGCGTCAAACGATCACAAAATTAACATGATTGAGTTTTTCGATTTTGTTATTATTATTGTTATTATTATATATGTATTTTTTAATGTTTTATAGAAAGGGCAGAACAGCTGGATGCATATCTGTATATAATTTTAGATTGGAACATTTTCTTTTTGACCATTTTTTGACCAGTTTTCAGTTACAACAAAAAAATCGGAGTGACATGCTGAATAAAAACAACATGTTTTCTAAAAAATAATCGTTTGAATAATCGTGATTTCAATATTGACCAAAATAATCGTGATTATGATTTTTCCCATAATCGTGCAGCCCTAGTGTGTGTGTGTGTGTGTGTGTGTTGGTTTGTGTGTGTGGGGGTGTTGCTGGGTGTGGGTGTTGCTTGGTGTGTGTGCAAAATGATTCATTTCTTGACCGGAAGTTGGATTTGTTACTGTGTGTAATACTGCATGCGTTTGAAATACAAAATTGTGCTTTTGAAGCATCTGCTGAAGAACGCAATGTATTAACAATAATGTAATAATGTTATTAGAGATATAGTAGATCTGGCAGATATAGATAGATAACGTCGATATATCAGCCATGTAACTTGTAAAGCACAGCACACACACTCTAGCGGTCCCGGGTGATGCAGTCAGATGCCTCATGTATTTTGAATAGCTTTGCGCTCTGTGCCAGGGCCCAGGAGCCCACCTCTGGTGGAGAGAAGGCTCCAGATTGTGATGTCCTCCAGGAGCCCCGGCTCTTCAGACCCTCCAGGGGAGAGGGCAGCACGGTAGGCCCCAAAGGCCCTCTTCCTGCCAGTCGGCTTCTGGCTGTCTGTCTTTTTCTATCGCTCTCGCCCTGACTCACTCTGTCTCTCTCTCTCTGTCTCTCTCTCTCTCTCTCTCACTCTCTCTCTCCCTGTCTCATAAACCGTGAAAGCTTGTTGTTGTAGGGTTTTATCAAAGGCATCTTAGTATACCATATAAGCACTCAGAAAGAGTGCTTACATTCGTTGGTTGGGAAACCCCAGTGGGAATCGAAACCCAAACTCGGTCAGACCGTGGTAATGCCAGAGTTTGGCCAGTTGAACTCTACATTACCATTTCTGTTCTTTCGTTCACTCTGTCCCTCTTCAAACCAGTGGGTCTAACTGTCTCCTGCTCTGTCTGTATTTCTTTTTTGGACCAGTTTTCTCTTCTGAAAAGCTGGAGTATGCAACTGGTAGGTTGTTTTTTCTCTCTGTCGTCAACATTTTTAGTGAGTTATTCCTTATGAAGTCTCTTGGTCTTGTCTTGAGGTCTTCTGTCTTTACTAGTTGCTGCGGAGATGGCAAATAGTGCCACAGAAATAAGTTACAATAAACCAATAAACAACAACAAAACAACCAATAGGCTCACAGCCATTGGTGGTTGCCGGTGTCCCGGTTGACGAACATAGTCCTCATCCTCATTATTAGTCTAAGGTCCCTGTCTCCTCCCTGTCTCGGACCCCCAGAGGCAGCAGTGTCTCCTGTCCGAGGATGAGGAGTACACCACCGGGTCGGAGATCACGGAGGATGAGGTCGGAGATGAGGAGGAACTCTCCAAGAAACAAGGTGGAGTATTAGTGAGTCTGAAGGGATCCATGAGGAACAAGGTGGAGTAATAGTGAGTCAGAAGGGATCCATGAGGAACAAGGTGGAGTAATAGTGAGTCAGAAGGGATCCATGAGGAACAAGGTGGAGTAATAGTGAGTCAGAAGGGATCCATGAGGAACAAGGTGGAGTAATAGTGAGTCAGAAGGGATCCATGAGGAACAAGGTGGAGTAGTAGTGAGTCAGAAGGGATCCATGAGGAACAAGGTGGAGTAATAGTGAGTCAGAAGGGATCCATGAGGAACAAGGTGGAGTAATAGTGAGTCAGAAGCGATCCATGAGGAACAAGGTGGAGTAATAGTGAGTCAGAAGGGATCCATGAGGAACAAGGTGGAGTAGTAGTGAGTCAGAAGGGATCCATGAGGAACAAGGTGGAGTAATAGTGAGTCAGAAGGGATCCATGAGGAACAAGGTGGAGTAATAGTGAGTCAGAAGGGATCCATGAGGAACAAGGTGGAGTAATAGTGAGTCAGAAGGGATCCATGAGGAACAAGGTGGAGTAATAGTGAGTCAGAAGGGATCCATGAGAAACAAGGTGGAGTAATAGTGAGTCAGGAGGGATCCATGAGGAACAAGGTGGAGTAATAGTGAGTCAGAAGCGATCCATGAGGAACAAGGTTGAGTAATAGTGAGTCAGAAGGGATCCATGAGGAACAAGGTGGAGTAATAGTGAGTCAGAATGGATCCATGAGAAACAAGGTGGAGTAATAGTGAGTCAGGAGGGATCCATGAGGAACAAGGTGGAGTAATAGTGAGTCAGAAGGGATCCATGAGGAACAAGGTGGAGTAATAGTGAGTCAGAAGGGATCCATGAGGAACAAGGTGGAGTAATAGTGAGTCAGGAGGGAGCCATGAGAAACAAGGTGGAGTAATAATGAGTCAGAAGGGATCCATGAGGAACAAGGTGGAGTAATAGTGAGTCAGGAGGGAGCCATAAGGTGGAGTTAGTGGTGGGATAATATGATAAAGATTAGAGAATAAAATACAGCAAAAAAAATATTAAGACAAATTATTAAATAGCGATTTCAATACCGTTCTATCATTGAAGGGTATGGAAACGGCCTTATTCTTTGTGTAGGTAGGTATGACCAGGGAAAGTTCAATTTCAGCCGCCAGATGGCACTGTGTCCTGATGCTATAATCGAGGCAGGGTTATTTCATCATGGTTGTGTTTGTATCTTTTCTACCAGCTGCCAAGAAGGGCAAGCGGGCCCATAGACCATTGAAAAGACAAATGTCCTCCCCGAGCTTTCAACGCAAAGAAAAATCTGAGAAGGTGAAGGTTCCTCTTTGGTTTTCACCATTCACGCTATCTTTATTAACAATGGATACAATATGAGATCATTATTTATAACATTACAAGGCACAGCGTTATTTGACATGATCATATGTGATATTATACAAGGAATTAAGGAATCTTACATACAGTTTCTAGAGTTCAATAATAATTGTCCCAAATCTATTGGTTCCCTAGGTGTAGATAATGCTACACTACATCACACTGAATATAGGCCAACCAGTATGCATAAATAACTAACTTTGTCCTTTTCTCCTCCAGTCACTATCGAGGGACCACACACCTTTCACGTGAGTGGACCTACATCCCTACATTCCTCCTAGTGGCTATGACACTTGCATTAAGTTAAACCAGGACGTTCTAAGCTTACTTGACTCAACCCCTGGAGGGAACCTGAACAGATCGGTAGTGAATATCTGATGCTGTTCTGTGTTTGCTAGCATGAGCGTCCAGAAGAGCAGATGGGACAGCAAGCGCTCCCTGCGCTACAACCAGGACGCTCAGAGAGAAGAAGGTAACTACGCTGTTATATTATACCATCTGATGTAATGTCTTATTATCTATTTTCTATGACGTACTTATTGGAGCTGATACAGCTTTGGGGGGACACAAGCATTTCCTTACATTGATTCTCCATTCACATTCACTGCTTACACCTATTCTCTCTCTGTCTGTCTGTCTCTCTCTCTGTCTCTGTGTCTGTGTCTGTCTGTCTGTCTATCTCTGTCTCTGTGCCTGTCTGTCTGTCTGTCTGTCTGTCTGTCTGTGTGTGTCTGTCTGTCTGTCTGTCTGTCTCTGGCTTTGTCTCTCTGTCTCTGTCTCTCTGTCTCTCTGTCTCTCTGTCTCTGTGTCTGTCTGTCTGTGGTAAATGGTGCTCACTCTGCCCAACAGACCAACGCAGGATGGTGGAGATAATCTCTCACCTGACCAAAATGAGATTTGGCGACCAGGAGCAGAGCAAATCTAACGACACCAAAGAGGTAGTGTGTGTGTGTTTGTTTGTGTGCACGTGTGAGAGTTCATTTTAAAATGCAAATCAGGCTTTTACATGGTTATTTTCATATCAAGCATGAAGACAAACCACAATGGGGGTTAGTCATTGTTAGTGCAGTCTGCTTGATAATACACAACATGAACATGCACACCTCTTTAGTGATTGAAGCTTTACGGGTGTAGCGTTGATTACAAGCTTTACGTGGGTAACGTTGGTTACATCGGTTTGAGCAGACATTGTGTGTGTGTGTGTGCGTGTGTGTGTGTGTGTGTGTGTGTGTGTGTGGTTGCTGTGACAGCCAACAGGAGGGATCTACTGCAGGTTGGAGAATCAGTTCAAGAGCACTGTTCAGACCAAGCAGCAGAGTGCTGATAAAAATCCTAGGTACAATCAATTTATATACTTCACCACACACACACACATACATGCACACACACACACACACACACACACACACACACACACACACACACACACACACAAACTGTCCCTGCTCCATTGCTCCCATTGTTTCACGGCTGACTCCTTCTGTCTTCCCGCCCCTCTCTCTCTCGCCTGTGCAGAACTAAAACCCGCTACGCTCAGATCCGCACCACGTAGACCCCCCCTGGGGGAAACGCCGTGAGGGAGCGGATGGATGCATAGAGGGGGAGAAGGAGTGGAAGCGACTGACAGAGAAACCACTTCAAGCCGCTTTAGACAAACAGCCCGCCCAGCCGCGCCAGGTGGGAGTCTCTCTTGCATACACGGAGGAGCCCAGAGCAGTGGATCCAGCACATTCTGCTACACTTAGAAGTGGCTTCAATATACTCTCCTATGCTTAGCAGTGGATCTAATTTACTCACCTACATGTAGAAGTGGATTCAGTACTCTCACTAATGCTTAGAAGTGGAGTTAATATTCTATCTAATACACTCCATTAAGTAGCGGTGCGTTCTGAGTCCAGCTCGCGTAGGGAAAGTAGCTTCCTTTGCACCGTTCAGTTTTAAACTTCCTGATAAACATCAACCCTTTGCAGGAGGAGGGAGTAAGGGTCCTGTTGAACCTCAGATTTGTGTCCGAAACCCCCGACAGGAAGGAAAATTCGGTTACATCATGAGGCTAACTAATAAGAAAGCAAACAATCGATATCCTTTGCAGACAGTGCCACTTTACTCCAGCCAAATCCCTACATGACCAAAGTGTATGCCAGGGTGAGATTTACAGCATCGAAAATACATCTTCTACTGGGTTGCACAGGGCATGAAAGTGTCCTTTATAAAAGTGTCTCCTAATCTGAGTGCAGATTGGGGCACCGTTCAGCATGCCACACGCCTTTTATGAACATTATGAACACATGTATTTACATGCACTGCACCATCACAATTATCCTTAGAGATTTAAGAAACAAATGTATGATTGTAGCTGCTGTTATTATGTTAGTATGGCTGTACCTAATGCCTGTATGACCGCAAGAAACCTGGGTGATGTCATGGTAAATAAACTAGTAATTTCTGCAGTTTGTCTTGTATTTCGTTGTTTTTTTAACGATGAAATATTCCGTAATTGGCCAGCAGATGTCAGTAGACATCCCCCTATAAAACCAGCTGCTGCTGCCCGCTACCTTTAACCCAATTGGAACGAAACCAATTTCTTCTTTCCAGGGAAAACGAAGGTGAGCTCTTAGCATTTCATGGCTCAAATTTCAAAATGTTTATTTTTAAACCGTTCCCGTAACCACATTTAGATCAGTGGTTTGTCCACAATCAAATGGGTTTTAAACTTGGACAAACAGGACACTATTTCTTAATTCCACAAAGTATCAAAGGTAAAACAAGGGTTCTACGTTTTCCACAATTAGAGTCTTTGGAGCCTCCTCTGCAGCCTGAAGAGCAGTGATTGGTTGCAGGTGCCCAACCTGTCCCTGTTTGCCATCTTCACACACCTCTTGCAAGGTTTGGGGATAAGGAAGACTTTTGGGGCCGTTAGTCTGGCTTTGCGCCCAGCAGTAATCAGAGTAATCCAGCTGTTGCCTTTCTCTCCTCAAAGGCGCATGCCGCAAACGGCCGGGGATCTGTGACCAGGGTCAGAGGGCTGGGAGGGGAGGGGGTAGGTGGATTGGTGCCCGCAGCAGCAGCCACACTCATTTCTCACTGCAGTCGAACCTTCTGCACTTCGGAGAAGCCCGGACAGCCAATCTACACTTAAAAAAGCGATTCACATGATATAAGTTAATAGAACAACCAACATTTGGAGATCACTTAAAATCAAATTCTAAAAGAATGCTGCAGTATAATTCCTTGAAAACCAGAAGAGAGGTACCTAGGCTTTTATGGATTGTCTATATCTGCCTGTATAGATGCGTATTTGGAATCAGTTTAACATCTAATTATTCGAAAATGCTATTCTTGAAAACCCGCAATAAGGACATGTTGAACAAGAATATGTAGGAGTTTGTAGGAAACTATTTGATAACTTTTTTATGATTTTTTTATATCTGCTTATATTAACATCTAATTATTAAAAAAACGCTACTGTGAAAACACTTGGAAAATGACACAGATGTACCTAGGGGGGCATGTTGAACAAGAATACGGTATAAGAATTTCTTGAAAAAAAATAATAAAGTATGTAATATGATTACATGTAATATGATTTGATTACATATATAATAAAATTAATATTGCGGGACAGAGGAAGGGGTCAGTAAAGGGCTTCAGCGATGATCCTCGTGGAATGCGCTCCTGGTGGTGTAGCTGGGACAGACTCGTGGGGCTTTGAGCAGCGATAGGCCTATTAACTCACACAAAGCGTCACCGTAGCCTTTAACGGAATACCAGCACGTTAACAAGGATTAGCCGTCGGCTCATGCCCCAACCTTTCCGAAAAGACGTCTGAGCGGAAGAGCGAGGTGACATGCCAGAGGAATACGAGTGTGCAACATAATAAGAAACTGAGACGGAGAGTGAACTCATACATTGGTATTGCACTGAACTGAACATTTCTTAACAGTAAATCTTTTTGAACTATCCAGAAAACGATCGGTGTGCAGGTTCAAGTGCATTTGTCAGATTCGATTAGGACCAATGTCACGTGTTCATTGAGGTCACCTGGCCAGACACAGGATGATGATGTCATCCTGGAGGCCCCGTGACGCAGACAGACCAGCTCAGGCCGAGAATATTAATGCCATATCATATCCCTAGGTGAACTTTGTGATCTGAAAATGTATTTATTGATTTGGGGAAAAAATGCCTACATTTCAACCTTAAGTTATTTTTATTATGCTTATTTTTGGATTTACAATCAGACACAGATCAACGGTCTGCACATAAGTGGCCGTGGGAAATTAAGGGAAATAAAACCGAAAACATAAAAGGATTGGCCTATTGGTTAAGAACCCAGGTTAATTGTGCATGTTCAGATGTAATTTAGCCATGATGTTTGTTCCAACTCACCCCCTCTCGTTTTGTAGGTGCGTTCAGAGACTGGGCAGTTGGCGAGCCATCATTACATCTGTTAGATTACAAATAAGTATCTCCTATTTCTTTGCCTTTGTTTTGACCAAAACAATATTAGACCATATTAACTGCCCTGTTATTTTGTTCAGATGTCAGATATAAACTCCCAGCCAGTGACTGAGAGAGCGGTTGTTAATCAGTTATGGACACATCAACTCCCCCAGAGGGCTTTCTCCATAGAAATGTAAAGTCATGGACATTGTAATGCCAATTGTAACCTCTGACCAGGCTATAGCCAGCAATTTCGTAACACGGCTGGTTGTTGGCTTTCATCTCTGAAGACCCTGGGCTAAACTCCTGCCGATGGCGGTCACCATCAAAGAGTAATGCAATTTTAGAAATGTAACAAAAAAATCATGTGAATTGTGATGTAAATCAGAACCTCAGTCCACATTATAGTCACCATCTCTTCGATCCAGCAGAGATCTGTTGCTTATCAGCCCTGTGGATCTGAGTTCAAGTCTTGCCAAGAATGCACTTTTGAGAAACCTTTGAGTTTTTGGGAACATGTGAATTCTAATTTCAATCATAAACCGTGAGTAGCTGGGTTATAGCCAGCATCTCAGTGGGTCAGTGGACAGAACTGTTGGTAATCAGTTCTGGAATCCCGCCACGGTTGATATGAGTTAAAGGGTGTGTGGATTGGTGGGGGAATGAATGAAATGGTGAGTAGGTGTGGCCGGTTAAATGAATAAGGGTTGATGGATGAATGGGTGAGTGACCAGTGAATGAGGTTGGATGTGAGGGAGTGGATGGATGGGAGAATAAACAAGGATTATCAATGGCGTCTAATGTTGTCTATAAAATGTGTCATATTCTATATTAAAAAAATGACATGGGACGCAATAATAAATCATTTTAAATTATGGTAGGCGATGGTTGTAAGATCTGCCAATTCATTTATCCACCTCATTCAACACATATTCTTCAATTCACCCATTCACTCATCCATTGACTCATCCTCTGCTTAGTCCTTAGGTTTCAAAAACGAACATCATTCAACCCATATGCATCATCACCGACACCCCCACAAGCTTCCCATAATAACATTTTGGCAGAACTCAGAACAAGGTCTCCAGAACTCATCAGGAAACTGATCTGATCTAGAAACATGCTGGGATCTCGTTGGAGGTTTTAAAGGACTCAACAATTCACAGGACATAGTTTCTTAACTTCATTGGTTTTCCCAGGAGAGCGTTCCTGGTGGGACTTGAACCTGAGTCAAAGTTTTAGTTATTCTAAAGTGTTTCTGATTTATTGTGTGAATTGACTCCCTGGTCTAGCAATTTTGCTGCACTAATTTATATATATACACACACACAGACACACACACACACACACACACACACACACACACACACACACACACACACACACAGGGGTTTAGTGGTTGGTTCAAATAAAGGCTAAACTATTAATTCTGTGATCAAGGTAACAATCACAAAGTACAAACAACCAGCAGTACCAAATGTGAAATTATAAACTTAATCTAGAGTGGAATTCTGAAAGTTCCACAATGTATGAGTGTTATGGGAGCATGGCTAAAACTTGAAGACTATATATCCCATCGCTTAGATATTTAAATGTGACAGTAGAAGGAGCTGAAACATTTTTGATGTAACACATGCCTGTATCTAGTATAAAAACTGTAGATACCGTAAACACTGATAATGCAGCGCAAATATGAATTTAATACGGTTCGTTCCAACACATTTTGAAGTTGCGGAAACTTTATTTAGAGGTGATTAAACGTTTTTTCAGAAATGTAGGAAGTGTGTTTATACACCGTTTACGTTTAAACTCCATTTGAGCCCTGCATATATTTTTTATAAAGCTTGTGAAATCAAAGCTTTGAAATTAGCTCTTAAATAACCATAATCTTTTCTCCCCTAACAATCCAATCAGTCCTCGGGCAGTTATTTTAATGTAAAGCCATCCATCACAGCCCAAGCAGAGACTAGGAACACGGAGGGGGATATGGAACACAATAATGGTAGATTGTTTTATTTAGGTTTTCTTTGTTGGTAAAATAAAGAAACAGGTGCTTATAAAATTCTCATCTTTAATCAGTTCAAAAAGTTCACAACAAATCCATCACTTGAGAAGGGATATTTTCCATTAGATATTAGGTAATTATTTGGATTTATACATTCTGTCCCTAATTAAGCTAATTGGCAATTACTTTTGCTCTCTGGACAAAAGCCTTTTGTTTATTTGGATTGATCTTAAAACAGTTACAAATGACAAAGGAAAAAAAATATATAAAATAATAAGTAAACCAAGGTTGTATTGGTTTCTAAAGGTAGTGAATTGAAGCACTACAGGATTATGGTAAACAACGTAAATTAGTAGAATTCAAAATCCTGAAAAAGCTGTCAGAGTGAAACGGGAGTTATAAAGATGCAACCAAACCAAGAACCCATAAATATCTCCACTGCTTCCTTAAAACATGCCATTAATGAAGGCTCATAAATGAGCAACAGTCCTCTTAGAGGAAAACAAAACGCTGATGTCGACCAGGCGACAGCACACACGCACACACACACCAAAAAAAAAAAAAAAATAGAATAAGGAAGTAATAATCATCGATTTTTTGTTCCCACGGTATTCATAATGCAGTACAGTTGGGAGGATATGCACATTATCGACTTTGTTTTCCCTTAAAAAGAAAAAACAGATTCCTGTCCGGCCGTGGCCAAACATCCTATTTTCCCCCTCCTTTTTGTTTGTTAAGTCAAGGCAAACATACGACTCCACGCTCCGCGAGAAGAGCAGCTTCTCTTCAAGCCTTCATTCAAAACGCAGCCAAATTCATACCATCGGTGCAGTGGGGGCACCAAATGTGTGTCCATTGCCACTCCTCTAGAAGCCTCTATTCTGATGCCTCTTCACACATGCTTCGCTTCGCCTCCCACGCACACACACACACACACACACACACACACCGTCTGCTTAAACTGTGCGTATATATAAATATATATTATAAACAATTATGTGGACGACAGGGAACTGAAAATATAAAAAAACAAGAACAAAGGAGGAGAAAGGAAGAAAAGACAAAAAAAAAAAAACATGTTCACTTTTCCTAACTGTCTCAACCTCATGCAAGTTCTTGGGATGTGTCACAGATCAAACAAACTTCAGTTGAAATAACCATTTTGTAAAGATATTACACCAAGTCTCCATACAAAATGCCTATGATGCAAAAGAGCCACAGGGTGACATGGTTATCATTTACATATTGTTGGCATTGTTTTGGTCGATAAACATCCAATGGGATGCCCCGCTCTGCCGGCACATGGGGGGGACACGGGATTTTCCGCGAAACGCCCCTTTTGGGTTCTGCTGTGGTGTCACTTAATGCGGTTCGTTTTTTGTTTCTCTCCTACGTTTGCACGTTTTGTTTGCAGAGGAAGGGGGGGAGGGCTGTACAGTTTGTCAAGGGAACGAGGGGCGGGGGGGGGGGGCTCAGTCACACATCTCCTCGGGGATCTCGTGGGGGTTGAGGATGCCTGGCACAGACAGCTGGATCTTGTGCTTCTCCTCCTGGGACTGGCGCAGCGATGCCTCCCGCTCCTCCAGGAACAGGTCTGTGGTGTCCTCGCCCGCAAACTCCTGGGAGGCAAAGAGAGAGAGAGAGGGGGTTACCCATCCCGTCGGTCCTCACTGGCAGTTCTATCCCCATGTTATGGTCTCCAGCTACGAGCTGGCAGGCCGCCTGAGGTTTGTTTAAAGGGGCAGCCCATGGACCCGTAGGAAAATGTTATTTATAGAAACAAGAGCCGCTAATGATAAACCTTGTTGTTAAAAATAGCCCCGGCGTTCCAAAGGTAAACAAAACACACTGGGCAGGCAGTGCAATAGCCCCGATGTGGACTTAAGAAAACAAAACAGAGCTTGAAAGCAGAGGCTGGCCTCACCTTGATCTGGACTAGGAAGTCTCTTAGGTGCTCCTTGAAAGCAGGTATGTCCTGGTTCAAACTGAACAGCCCCGTCACAAACACCTTCACCTGGGCACTGGTCAAGACAACACACAACCTGTTGAGCATACTTGCTATTCCTTCAAAAGACAGCTTCTGTGTGTGTGTGTGTGTGTGTGTGTGTGTGTGTGTGTGTGTGTGTGTGTGTGTGTGTGTGTGTGTGTGTGTGTGTGTGTGTGTGTGTGTGTACGTACTCCTGTAGGTGAGGGAAGGCCGTCTTCAGCAGGTTGGCCACGTACTCCTGGATGAAGACCTGGTTGCTGGTGGGGGCCGCGGGGTTGAGGGCCGTACTGATCTTGCCCTCCTCCACCAGGTTGAACAGGTAGGCCAGGATGGACGCATGCATCGTCAGGCCTGTAGCGCACACACACACACACACACACACGTTATTACCACTGCTGGATATTATGATATAGAGGCCTACAGCAAGGGTTCAGCTCTCTGAGGGTTCTGTGAGCAAAGTATTCAACAATAGCCGTCTCTCTAGGTAACCTCGTTCCCGCCACATGAATAACATTGTCATTAACCCCAGAAAGGACGTTTCAGAGGGGGGAAGGGGGGCTCACCGGCCGTGTGCGACGTGTCGGTGACCACGGAGAAGATGTGCTGCAGGATGTCACAGAAGTACGTCTGGTAGAAGCTCTGCGCCGCCGCCTCCTCCTGGGCCACGTTCTGGAGGAGGGTGTAGAGGATCTGCAGGCCTGGGGAGGGAGGGACAGGGCCACACACACTGTCACCGGATGACCCCCTGCCCGGGGCCCACTTACGGGGTCGGCATGGCTCTGTAATCGACCCTGTTCTCATGCCAGGTGACCTCCGTGTTGGGTCGTGTGTGACCGAGCCCTACCAGTGTCAGCCACGTTCCTCATGGTGTGCTTGAAGGCCCAGATGATGGAGTCCAGCACCAGCTTGAACTGGGCAGGGGGGATGGCCAGGAATGCAGGGAAGCAGTGGGAGTTGACGGCTTGGAGCAGGTAGAAGAAATGGGTCCTGTGCTCCGGGAACTCCTCGAAGTTCTATCGCCATTAAGGAAACGGTAAAACAACCATTAGTGTGTACTGGTATTCAACTGAACTGGTATTAGTGTCCTCTATCCCAAGCTATAATTCATTGTAATTATTTTGTTTTTGCTATATTGTTAGCTTTAACAAGCACAATCTTGCTATCCATCCATCTATTTTCCTCCAGGGTGCGTGGAGTGAATGAACAGTTATACTTTTTTTTAGCTCCAGTGTCTTCTTGTGACGCAACCCTTCAACACAGATCATGTAACACTTGGAACCTAAATGACCTACAGGCTACGCCCCTCCATATATGGCCATCAAGAGCGCCGAAACTAGTCATGGTTGCACATGACGTCGGAAAGCATTTCAGGCATGTGACAGCTCTCCGTAACGCAGAGAAACCAACCAACACCCCCGACTGTAAGTCTCAGACTTTAACGCGTCGGGCAACACTGCGTCCGGACGAACACCAAACCCTGTGCTCAGTGTGGCTCCTGGGGCCCCACCTTGTTGATCATGTTGAGCGTGCACTCGAAGACGGCGTCGAAGATCTGGGGGATCTCGCCCGTGATGTGTCCGCCCAGCTTGTTGACGATGGTCGCCATGGTGCTAAGGACCTCGGGCTCCCGGGCCGCCGGCACGTTGCGCTGGTAGTCGATTAGCACGGCGTCCAGCAGTGGCGGCACAAAGTTCTCCCCCACCTGGAGGGGAGGGGGGGGGATGTGGTCAGGGACGGGGACGGGGGGGGGGAGATCGGGGACCGATCGATGTCTTGTAGGCAGGACTGGAAGCACAGATATGATGATGGATTCCGTGGGACTAACGGCTAGCGATTCCCATAGTGAGGGATTGGATTCTGCCTTTGAAGTGTCTTTCTGCCTCTGGGCTCTCGCTATTGTTTAATGTATAAAAAGGAATTCCTGTTTTTTTTTTTTTTTTAAAAAGTAGGTAGAAGCAAGGGGGGTAAAATCCTAACAATTCACTTTCTGACAGCTCAGGCAAAATAAACTGTCTAAATCATGAAGTGAAACGAAAAAGAGATTCAGGATGATAATCAGGCTACTAAAAGTGCATTCTTTAAGTATACTTCTTGTTGCCATCAGCGGATTCAGATGATTCTAGAGGTCGGTCATTGTAGAGGCCAAGTGTACTCAAGCACAGAGCTGCACTGCTGTTGCTCACCATCTGTGGATCGTTGGATCGGCTAACCCAGCCTGAAATCAGTTTGAGCGTCTCTCGTTTCACCGTCCGCATGCTCCGGATCAAGGGTTGCTTGGTTACCATCTCACCTGCAAGGGATATTGATGAGCACCGACTCTGATCACATTCTTCCAAACAGACTTTACAGCCTCAAAAGCAAAGCAGAGACACTGTTGAAATGCATCAGTAAATAGGAAAACATTGAATCAAATAAATAGTCTGAAAGACCATTAAAGGTTTCCCCGCTCAACTCAAAGATGAATCTTGATCGCACACGCACACGCACACACAAAAACATTCAAATAATTATACCATGTCCAAATACAGGTTTCCTTTAACCAAACCAACCCTGAACCCCAGCGCCACACGGGTCCCCACCCACCGTTGGTCTGGATGGCCGCAGAGATGTTCTCGCTGAGGCATTTGTAGACGTTGAGCATGTCCAGGTAGATGCGGCCCAGCTGGATGACGAAGGGGTGGCCCACCGCCTTGCAGGCGCGCACGTTGGTCTTCAGGATGCTGCCCAGCTGCTTCACCGTCTCCGGGTCCTTCAGGATGTCCACGTTCTGCAGAGGGGGGGGGGTCAGGTGAGCACAGCTCTGCATGTTGACGAGATGAGGGTCTTTTAAGAGCTCACGTGCGATACATTGAGGAAATTATTTGTCCGAGGAGATGGCTGTTCTGTAAATAAGCGCTGGCCGTATTTGAAATGCATCACTATGCTGAGTGAGAAGTTCATTAATTTAATTTTAAAGGGAGTAATATTATGATAAAGGGGGTGCGTGGCTAGAACTTTGAAAACCACATAATTAACTAAACACAGCAGACACACCCCCTCAAATAAAAAATAAAAAAATATATTAACAGATATAACTACTCCAAACATTATCATTAATCAAATGTAACATCACAAAGAACAAACCCGACCGCAGTGCGGTTCGAGGATCAACGGGGGGGCTGGAGGTACCTTAGTGGCCTGCTGGATGATGCTGTCCCACACCTGGTTAGGCAGCATCATGTACTTCTCTATCAGGTGCTCCTGCACCGCCTGGTCCGTCTGAGCCCCGATCATATAGCCCACAGCCTCGTAAAAGGTGTGGACCTGGGGACACAAGAAATGCATGCATTAGGTGAAGGAAGAGTCACAGGCTGTCTGGACGTCTTTAAAGAGCCACACTAGACTGCTTTAGTGAGGTGGCTGGCAACCAAAAAATATGTAACCTCTTGGTCTGGGTTCTATGACGGAAACACATACATAGGAAAACATACTACGCATCTGATTACCACAGATGTATTCAATGATGCAAAACAGGTCAAACGTCTTATTCCAATAATCTAAATTTGTTGGATTGTGTTACAATACTATCAAAAGGGACATTTGGGGACATAAAGATTAGCTTCCAGGTTGAACTTAAACATGTTTTAGTGTTTCCCCTACATGCATCAGTGGAACAGCGCCACTGATGGAATACTAGCACCACTGCAAATGTTATCCATGTATGTATTTGGATTCCTGTGCACCTCCCACACACCTCAACGGCGCTGCTGGAAGCAGCAGTGTGTATTGTACCTGCTGCGGCTGCAGGTCACAGATGATGGTGTTGATGTTGCTGAGGATCTCGTCGATGAAGGGCATCACCTCTCCCACCTGCACCTGGACAAAATGGCGCCGGCACTTCTGGGCAATCTTGATGAAAGTGTCGCACGCCATGTCCTGCACACCGTCATGGGTCTCTGGCGGGGCGAGAGAGAGTGAGAGAGAGAGAGAGAGAGAGAGAGAGACGGGTGAGCTATTGCTGAGCACACTGAATCAGCACACGCACGCACACATACAAGTGCGAGGTGACTTCCGTGAAGTTGCTAAGGCAAACGATGACGAAACACTCCAAATTAGGAAGTGAAGACAGCATGTGTTCATCTGATGCCTCTTTTACAATCAATAGCAGTAGTGAGGATGCAAGTTAGGAGTATAGTAGGCATAAACCATAAACCCCATCAGTTTGTCAATGCTTTATAAACCTCTCTGGAACACGGTAGCTTAAAGGTCCACAGTGTTCTAGCTAGTGATAGTGCTACCCGTGCTAGCCCCCGGTGCTATCCAGCTACGCTCACCATGCATGAACTCAAAGAGCTTGTTGACCACCGTCTTCAGGAACTTCCAGTGGGCCCGGAGGAAGCGGGGGTACTGGCCCACGATGTACATGATGTTGGAGGCTATGATGGCCTTGTTGTCCTTGCCCCTCTTCTGCTCACAAAGACCCAGCAGATCCTGGAGGCAGAGAGTGCGTCACGAACGTTTCACAGCCTTGAGTGTCTGCTTCACTCCGCTTGAGTGTTATCGCTGGTGCAACAGAATATTGTCTCATATCGACCCAGTGAGAGAGACTCCGGTTTGACCCGAGAACCATCTGCACTCTGGTGAACTTTGTGGTGTGTGTTATTTATGTGTCACATCTATTAGTCAAATTAGGGAAATTTGGTTGTTTTCCTGGTAAGTCTGCAGAAGGCAAGGGCCCCATGCAGAGACAAACTGAATATTCCTCATGCAGGGGCAATTAAAAAGCATGAGCTTTTCACAATGAATCAATGCTGAAAGTATACTGGCTGTGCAGTGTAATTCTCATGTGAGCATTTCATTAATAACCCTGGAATCACTCCTTAGTTACGGCTGGGTTCCGAAATAGAGAGTTCGGTCGGCTGTGGGTCCCGAACACGTTCTAGGAACAGGGAAGTGGGTTGAAAAGGGTTCCGAACCCCAGGAACGGTGTTTAGGAACAAACGCTGGCCCACAGTCTAGTGGTTTGGGTAGCGCGGCGCCTCCCGTGTTGACGTGGGCGGCGTACGCACCTTGATGACGGTGACCAGGAACCTCTTCTCGTCCTCCTCGTGCATGGCGCCGCTGATGGAGCCGATGGCCCAGCACAGCGTGTTCAGGTTCTTCCAGGACCACTCGGTGCCGTTCACCTGGTTGTGAAGCTTCTCCGTCATGATGCGCTCCGTGTCGGCGTAGTCCAGATGGGTCAGGTACACTGCGGGGTCACGGACGGGTCAGTGGGTCAAGTGAAGGAAGATTAGTACCGGCCCCCATTGAGATTAAGCCCGCGTAAACGATTTGTGTTTTAGTAGATTACAGGTGTGGCATGCCAGCGGGAATGATGTGGTTCTGCAGATTATACTTGAGCACGGGGTATAAAGGAGACTGTTTTTAACTATTAGAGCGGACATTCTATGGAGACATATTATAGGGACTTTGTTTCCATCATTTTTGATGGTATGTTTTTTTTTTTTTTACTTTTACTTTTGAATCCACTACCATCTTGTACTTTGTGCTGCGACTCCCAAATGTCTTGCCTTGGATTATTCCCTCACACAGTCTTTCAAAAGGAAAAAGCCAAGGAAGAGAGCGAGAGGTGAGGAAAGGCGCGGCCGTACCCAACGTCTCCCTCATGTTCTTGTAGAGGTTGATGGAGTCCGTGTCCTTCATGAACTCCCGCACCACCTCCCCCTGGTCGTTCTCCACCACCAGCACCTCCTCCGGCTTGGCCATGCGGCTCACCATCAGCAGGCGCACCTGGAGCAGGGGGCAGCGCACCTGGTCAGCCCCCCTACACACACACACAGCCTCCTGTCCCCCAACTGGGGACAATGGGTGTTGAACCTTCTTGGTAAGGGCGTGTCAACCGCAATTTAGTCTCCTCCTCTTCCTTTTCATTTGCACCATGTCCCCACGTGACTTATCGTACGTTAAGCGTTAAAAATCATATAAAAAAGATAATTCAATAAAAATCTGTTCGGAAAGGCTGGCTCTGGGAGCGACCACGCCCCCAGTCGGTGATGGAGTAATTTGTCATAACACGCTCGGCCGTACGAGACTGTCCGTAATCATCACCTCAGTATGGGCAGCGGCTTCCCTGCCAGCCTGCCTGATTGGGATCACTTCCTGACACTTCCTGATTAGGAAGCGGAAAGGACCGAAAAGTAAAGGGCAGAAGTACACAGCGCAGTATGGAGTGTTTAACAATCCTTTACAAATTACTTAAAGCGTCTTTGTTTGAGATAGTCGACGATCTGATATCCCACGCACATGCACCCGGCCCCCAGACACACCCCCCCGCCCCAACACGCACACACCCGTCCTATCACACACACCTACCCTCACACACACACCCCCACACCTGCCCCGTCACACTAAACCGCCGCTACCTTGGAGAGCACGGGCAGGTAGAGCTGTCTGCGGGGCGGCACGTCAAAGTGCTGGTTGCCGGAGAGCAGGGGCGAGGTGGAGGTGGAGAAGGGGCTCTCGCGGTACAGCTCTGCCGCCAGGTGGTTCCAGTACTCCAGGCAGATCTTGAAGATCTCCGTCTCCTCCACCTCCGACACGAGCAGCATGTAGTGCAGGGCCTGCGATGAGAGGATGGTAAGTAATACAAATAGTGATTCAAATAGTGCTAAATCTAAAAGTAGTGCCCGCCATCAAGACCTCCAATGAGGATGCCATTACCAGAGCAAATCACTTAACAAACAAAGTACTAAATAAATAATAAATAAAAGAGACTATAGCCCCCCTGGGGGAGACCAAGATGAGATATAACCAGCCACTTAAAAAATAACGACGGCCATGAATCATGCTTAACAATGTACCCCGATAAGCGCTGGGAAGACTGCATATTTATCAAACCCATTTGACAGTTTTCCCCCCTAAAATGTTAATGTTGCAGTTAGTGGACAACAGCTCAGAGATCGTCTAGCCGTCCTTGACAGCAGGCTGGGGTAATCTGACGCGGCCTCACCTCCATCAGCGTCTCCCTTAGGTTCAGCCTCTTCTCCACCAGCTGGCCGTGCTCCTTCAGGAAGGTGCAGAGGAAAAGGCTGAGGTTCTGGATGAAGTTCTGCTCGTCGTCCTTCCCGTTGGCGTAGGCCAGCCGAATGTTGGTGTTCAGGGGCAGCATCTGAACGGAGAAGGAAACAGACTGACGTCAACACTGGCTCCTCGTCGTTTGGGATCTTCCGGATCACCTTCAAGTCATTTGGGACCTCCTTAATACCATCTAACCATAGTGTCTTGTATTGAATTGAGATGCAGGCATTATGGAGCAAGGAGTTAGGGAATATTGCTCAACAAGAAGGCTGTTAACATTGGGGATCGAACAATGTTACATTTCGACTGGAAGACGAGCACCGCTGCCACCAGGACACTATCTTGCCCCGTTTGCTCTGACACTCTCCTAGTGTCCCGGGACGAGGCCAATAAAGAGATAAGACACTGTATAGCTGTGGGGGTCGTGCGGCGTCTGGCCTGTAGGGGGAGTATGGGCATGTTGGGAGCGCACCGGATCTGCTGGGGGGGGGGATTGGGTCTGATTGCGGGCACCTGCTCGCAATCAGACCAATCAGGGAGTGTGTATTTATGTGCCTGCTTTGTCTTGTAGTGAGAAGGATCGGGAGCAGAGAGACAGGGGCGAGCAGAGAGACAGGGGCGAACGCACCCTGTGACCGCGTTGAGCGGAGTTATGATTTACGTTTAATGACTTGTGTTTTGTTGGGACTTCTGAGCGATCAAAATAAAAGGACTTTCTATTGGAAAAGCAAACCTGGTGTCCAAGCGCTCTGTGAACTTGTTACAATAGGTCTTACCTGTTTGAGCTGACACATGGTCAGCGTGAAGAGGGTGACGAACTGCTCTTCGTACTGGCTGACGCTCACGCCTGCGATCTCCGTCAGGCACTTCAGCGTCACGTTGCGGAACATGGGCACGTTCAGGAACTGACGGGAGGCAAGGGCCAGGCATTAAGACAACCGTTCTGTGTGGTTCTCCGTCAATTGATGCTTGCCGTCGGGATCGTTATTCAAATGAAGTGAGAATACAAAGTGATATTATCACTTCACTACCCGGCCAGGTTAGCTCTGCCTGGCATCCCAATGTTATAATATATCCGCTCATCTAGGGCTACTGGTCAGAAAACAGCCAGTAGCTCATTCCCCACGAAAACCTCATGAGGAATACCGACTGAAACTGTGTCTTTATTTATTTATTTAAAATGCTCTGGGAATTAACAAATGTATTCAAATTCATTTTCCTGTTTATTTTTTAACATTAATTAAAAAAGAAACACATTTGATATGGGCCTACCTTATACACCAGTGTGCTAATGAGTTTAGTTTCAAAGATGTAGCCCAGTGGAATCCAGTTGAGGAACCGTAACAAGGTCTCCAGGGTTGCGTGGACCAAGGGTGCATTCTGGGAATTCTCCTGGGAGGGGGAGAGCAGCACAAAGAGTTGAAAGCCAAATATGCAGAAATATGAAAGGGAGGACAATTCCACACAAAATAACGAGCACCATGGGAGAGGTACATCTACATACCATGACAAACTGGCAAAGCTGGAAAATCTGGGAGAATTCGTTGCACATGCTGAAAGAAACCCAACAATAACAAACAGGTCAGAAATCAATTTCCATGAGAATAAAAGGTAGAAGATGAAAAGAGTTATTGTTCCATGACCGACAGAGAAGGCCAATTTTATGCAGGGCTTGAGATGATCAGTTCACAGTGTATGTGCGATGAACACCATGCCCATGTTCATCAGTAAGCCAGTTAGGATTTTTAAGGTCTAGAAAGAAGATCCTTACACAGCGAGGCATTTTTTATGTTTGATTGTCCCCAAAACACGCTAGATAACAAGTTTTAATTTACATACAAATCCCACCTGAACAGATGGTAAATGGACTGCATTTATATAGCGCTTTTTCTGTAACCAGTGGCCACCCAAAGCGCTTTACAATATTGACTCACAATCACCCATTCATACACACATTCACACATTGACGGCGGAGTCAGCCATGCAACGCTCGTCAGCTCGTCGGGAGCAGTTAGGGTTAGGTGCCTTGCTCAGGGACACCTCAACACTCAGCTAGGAGGAGCCGGGGATTGAACTAGCAACCTTGCGGTTACCAGCCAACCCGCTCTACCTTCGGAGCTACTGCCGCCCAGATGAACTTCCACAGACCCGCAAGACGGGGTTGTGGCTCTGAGAGGTCATAGGTCAGAGTGGTCTGTGGCCGGTGGGTTTCAGTTAGGGCTGGGCGATATGGACCAAAAGTCATATCTCGACATCTTCAAGCAGAATATCGATATAAGATAAATATCGATATTTGTCGACGGGGGGGGCAGCGGCGGTGCGCCGATTTAAGATTAGTATTTCTACCTTTTGGAATTTAACAGTTTGATGGTTGAATAAACCCTGGACTAGACACTGCCTCCGCCTCGTATTTGACAACATTATAATATATAATACCACGGTCAAAAGCTTGTTTTATGTTTGGGTCTCGCGGAGTGAGAAACCTTGAAGTTAGTTACTGTGGAGTTACCGTTATTACTATACCTACCTACCGTTTGGATTTACCATTACTATTCCTACCGTTTAGAATTGAAAACAGTTTGATGGTTGAATAAACCCCTATGGAGACGTTGGTCTTTCGCTTACAAACAAGCTCCTCGGAGCCGCTTGTGCCGGCGGACTCTATGTTTCGCGATTTCAAAAAGAGACGTGAGTGGGGGGGGGGGGGCAGAGACTGTGTGTGTGAGCCAGAGGCAGAGCGGGAGAGACATAAGCAGAGTTACGAAATAGCAGGCGGCAGGCGCGGTTCGAAACTGCTGTCATTTGGAACAAATGTGCTGTAATTTCAACGCAAATTAAATTATATCGATGTTGACGATATGGTCTCATTCCATATCGCGTTTGAAAAAATATCGATATATTTTAAATATCGATAAATCACCCAGCCCTAGTTTCAGTACATGGGGTTGTGGCTCAGGGGTCATAGGTCAGGGTGGTCTGTGGCCGGTGGGTTTCAGTTTACTGACCTGTCCTTGAGGTGCTTTGCCTTGACCTGGGTCATCTGTCCACTGGAGAAGTCGAACACCTCCTCGCTGAGCAGCTTGAGGATGATCATGTTGTTCTGACACAGGCTCTCACTTGTGCGACTCGCGCCCACGATGTCACTGATGAAGGTGGGCCAGTGCTTGGGCCACTCCTGCTTCAAGATCTACCAGGAGCAGTGACGCAAGGTTACGCCTCGAGCGCTGCCCCAGATTCAATCGTTGACATTTGTTTAGCGGCTCAAATAAGAACAACAAACCAATATGTGCATGGAAGTGCACTGCAAGTCTACACAGACAAATGTGCTACAGACACTGGCTAGCACCGCTGAGTAGGTGAGAGTAACCTGGAATGTGCCGGGGGCTGCAAAGTTAGCTTTTTCTTATTAGCATTATTGCAGTCACACACACACACACACACACACACACACACACACACACACACACACACACACACACACACGGTTCTATTCACTCAATTGAATTCATTCAAGTGGACAAAATTCAATGTGCGGATAGAATTTGCAGTCAAGTCTGCCCATCTGTCTTTATAGCAAAGTCCTCTTTCTAAACCATTTGGAGCACAGTAATTGGGAGCTACCTGACCAGACAAAGAACAAGATGACTTGTTCTTGTTCTTTGAGAGCCAGTAGCAATTTTCAAAATCCTATTATAAGAAAGCAGAGATTTTTTAACATATTAATACACCCTTAAGATTACCTCAAAGAACAACCGAGCCTCACCTGAACGAGGATCATATTCAACTTCCCGATATACACTTTTTCCTTCTGGAAAAGAAAGACAACATCACTTAGAAATGTCCAGAAACATTTAACGGCTGTTTCAACTGTTTAGCTCTACCAGACACATCAAAAGCGCTGGAAAATAGCACATAAACATAACCATAATCATTTTGACAAAATTCCTGATCAACAATAATGCATAATCCGAAACAGTTAAGCACATACAGAAGGGCTGCAACAAACTATCATTTTCCTGGTCGATTGTCTGACTGCCAGCCAAGATATGTAAAATAATTATAACATTCTAGAATTTCTGAAGCATTAAGCAAATGTTTTTTATTTGTACTACCAACATATATTATCAAAATAAGATTTGGTAAAGTTTCTGTCTATGAATTTATCGATTAATCGACTTATCTTTGCAGCCCGTGGACCACAAGTATTAAAACAAAGAGATTCATGTTCGACCATGGCTACTACTACCGTATAGATCCATCAACCGATGCCACATGCATGCACTGCAACCAAGGACCATTCAACAGTTCAAAGCATTTTGGAAGGCTCTTTGAACTCCTTGACTCACCTCTACATTAGTCGCGTCCGACGAGGTCTTGATAATGAGACCCACGACGTACTTTTTAATACCTGCATGGAAACAGAAAAGTACCACAAGAGAGCCGCCGTTGATTGGTCTGGTTGAGGGGAAAAATACACCCCTCTAATGTTACCACTGACATGACCCGTTGGCGTGGAGCATTCCTATCTCAGTGGTCCTACCAAAGGCTAATGGCTGGTAGCTCTGCTGAAACTAACCCATCCTAGCCCAGTACTGTAATCTGGTTTAGAAGAGGTGCTCTGCTCAATGGCATTAACTCCAGGTGCCGAAAACCCAGAAGGGATAGGCACGGATGTAGTGTGCAAACGCCACTAGAGTTTCTGCCATGGTGGGCAGAACCAAATGAAATTGCAGGGCAATTCAGTGGAAGATGGCATGCCATTTTCCTGAATGTTTTTAAGAACACAGGGCTCATTAGGAGCAAGGACCTCCACCTATCACCACCTTGTCTTTCCTCTGCTTGAGATGCTGTCTGCAGAAGTGACATCTGTGAGTGTTATGTGGAAGGGTGTGATGGGCGGAGCCGGAAGCAATTCTCTTTAACACAAAGGGGGGAAAGACATACTTGCCGGTCGCCCTGCACTGGGTTTGCCACTTGAACAAAAGCCAGGCATCTACGGTCAGAAGTGGGGAAGTCTTTGGTCAATGAGGAAAGTAGATGTTTAGCAGAATTATTACGGAAATTAAAGAACTAGAAATATGGGGGTAGAACGATTATAGATTTAGATTAAAGCATAAGATTATCAACTAAACTGCCCCACATTCTTAAGGGTCCCTCTGCACTGATTGTTTAGAACAGCAGGTGGCAACAAAGTTGAAAATCAATGCTGTAATAACCAACAGCAATATCACAATAAAAATAAAAACAATTTCACATTTAAAATCCACGATCCGAGATCATGGTGTATGCATTCATTGTTTTGTTTTTTTGTGGTGCAAGGGGCAATTTCCCTTTATGAGAAGAGCTTCTTTGCACAATGGTTTTGCGTTGTCATTTCCTCATTTGTATAAGCAAAGAATGTCTAAATTACTAAATGGTCAATCTCATGATCAGTTACTGTGTGAATGTGGATAATTCATGTTAATGTTTTCAATTAATCCAACACACTCTAATGCTTATAATAGCAGTGATTTCTTCGGTATGACATCACAATTAAAATCTAGACCGCCTAGGCTTGCTTTAGTGGTTCACCCTCTCACTGAAGTCATTTTCTAATTGTCAGTCAAAGCCAGCAGCAAAAAAACAGCAAAAACTGCATTCTGAAATCGTGGAAACTGCTCAACTTGGCAACCACAAGTCACCACGGTCACAGATGAGGGCACCGTGTCTTGAATTCTGGGAGGGTGGATTTCGAGAAAACGAGGCACCAGCAGTAAATAACTCCGAGACCAAATTGAACTTACCTTCACATTGATTCCTGGGCAGAATTTTCCACCTTGTTTTGATAACCGTTTCCAGAATTTGAAGAGCATAGTACTGAAAGGAGAAGGCGGCGTTAGGGCTACGGTTGTTACGACAGAGGTCAATAAACAAGCAGTGTACATGTTGAATGCAAGAACCCCTGACAAGTGGGCTATAAGGGACATCTTTCATGCACATAGTAGCGTAAGAAAACATTTTGCTTCCCTCCTCCTCTCTTTAAAAGAGTAAGACTGCTTTAGTTATATTTTTTTCCTATTGCGAACATCCCCAAAGAAACGCTCAAACAAGTTGTGGTCTACTGAGTGGCACCCAGACGCTTACCTTCTCTGCGGTGGACATCTATCATGAATAAATGCGTAGGTCAAACCCCCAGGTGCTTTGGCCTGCAGACTCAATCCGCCCCATTCATTTGACAATCAAACAAGAGTCCCTAAAACAGCTGTGTTCACCCAAAGCGTGACACGGGATGTCAACAAACTCCCTGCCCATGTGCCGTACAACGTACACAGGAAATCCACCGTGCCACCGCACAACACAGACGCTTCAGGAAAACCTATGAAGGATGGATTCTGCCGACCAAAGCAATGGCAAACATGCGTCTGTCTGACATTCCTTAAACAACTGCCGTGTGATTTAGGGTTCGTTCATTGGGGATGTCGGCGATATGAAAAATATAGACTAAGGTCAGCCTTGTCCCTTCGGTCTCAACAGGCATTAGGTTTAAACGCTGCAGAAGTCCTGCTGTTTCTCCCAGTGTCACACCAGAAAGCAACGGAGAACAGAGGTCCAGGAGGCACTGCTATGACCTGCTGGTGTATATTTACATATAAATATACATACATACGTAGCATTAAAAAGGTTCTAAACCCAGTGCCAATTCACAAAGCATCAGGGAATAAAAGTCACATATTTATCATTCACACCGATTCAGCCATAACACACGGTGGCACTAAATGAGAAAGTCCTGTTGTCCCCTTTAACTGGTGTGTCTCATAGGGAACAGCAAGACCCACCACAGGTTGAGCCCTATGTTAACTCCTCGGCACGCTGACAACAACCGCAAAACTTTGCTTGGTTAAATTCCTTATTTTGTTTGGAGCCACTTATGCTATCAAAAGGTCTATGGTTAGGATTGACAGTTTCAACTGTAGGGATCATCATCGGTTCAGGAGTGCGATGTGATTGGAAACAACAAATGGCATGCATTAGAAGAGGATGAGGCTGGGGAGAGAGAGGTTGGGGAGGAAAGAGCGAGGGATACATTCAACATCATAATCCACAACAGGAACTAATGTGATATGTTGAAAATGTCTTTCAAGACATGGCCGTTTTATGCCCGGCTTGTCGGGTGATTTCTGCACATGGAGATGGTAAATAAATGATGTGATTCTTTTACAATCCACATTGTAAAACATCTTGTTTGATGAATTAGGTAAATCAATTGGGTCATTGATGAACAGCAGATAACACCAATACACCTACATCCCGTCCAATGATTACTTGATTCTATATATATATATATATATATATATATATATATATATATATATATATATATGACCTTATAAGACAATAACACTGTAGCAGTAAAAAAAAAAAAAATCCTATTTGCAGGACCAAAACAACCAAAGGGGTGACACCAGGCATGCATTAACTCCAGATTGCAGGTTTACAGCAATAAGGGCACACAATAGCAGGTGCCACAGACCATCCTGAAATTATTGTTTTGTTTCAGCTAACTAAACCAGAAGAGACACTCAAAAAACACAAGCACTAGAATGACGTTATCAGCAGAAAAAACAGCCAAGGTCTCGCCACTTAGGACTTTCTTAAAGAAAATAGTTTAAAAAACTCTTTTTGGAGACATGAAGGAGGACGAACAAGGAGGAAACACAAAAAAGGAAGGAGGAGGTTGGTGACAGAGCCATGATCCCTACAGTTGAAAAACAATCAGAGAATCTAGGTCCTTAAAAGACATCATCTTCAACCGAGCCGCCTGACTTCCCTCTGTCCAGTGTAACAGATGCAACAGAAACGGATGAACAGAATTCAGTCAAAGGGAATTTAAAAAAGGGTAGACCTTGTGGAGGCCTGCCGTCAAAGCCTAGCTGTGTCAAGGTGCACAGGAAGACACACCCCGTTTCGTCCTATTACAGGCCTTAAACATAATGGAACATTGTGATTAATATCAAAAAAGTCACAACTTTCAAGTCAATACATTGGCATGTTATCATGACTGAAATGATGGCTTATGAAAACGTCAACTGTTATCCCAAAAGTTTTTAAATTTTTGGCTTCGTACTTTTTGCTTTTAAGCTCAATAACAATTCAAGGCTGTTTTCTCTTTTCGGTTTAATGCCCTCATCTTTGGCTTGTAACAAATTGGGAAAAAATCATATGATATTTTGATAGAAGTTAGTATTGAATGCAGTGTTAAAAGCCATTGAATGGGCAAGCAATGTGACCCTTGTTTATAGTCTTAAAGGAAATGCCCTGGATTAACCAACTCATTTTCCAGCACAATTACCTGGTAACAAATGCATTCTTACACACACAAACATATTCCCCAATCCTCCCTCAATGTGGCTGATATTATTGGTAGTTTTTATACCCAATTTGCATGATTTGGTTTTCATTTAAAAATTTGTATTGGTTTACATGACTGGAAAATGTTTTTGTTCATTTCAAGGTTTCGAGCACGGACGGAAACCCTGTGAATATTTTGTCATGTCCATGATGTTAAATTATGCCTACAAGACCATGATAATAGAAAGTGTGACAAAATTGGCCAAGGAGAGTCCCTAACTTTGAGCAAGAACCGGTGGTCTATAATTGTATACAAAATCCAGCACGACTTGCTGGATATGAAGTGCATACAAGTGATGCACTTCATCGGTGCAAAGTGGGGGCAGCAACGACATGGCTCTCCGCGGAGGGCATCTGGGTCACAAGCTAACAAGTGGAAAGAGCAGGGGAGCAGAGGCTGTTGAGTCGTAAGAGGACCTTTTCACAGACAGGGTCATGTTTTTAAAAAAGGGTTCAAGGTGTAATCCTTCTTTTTGATCAAAAGGTTGAGAGGCTAAATGGCCTCATTTGAATGCAAATTATATCTATAGTCGAAGAGGTGACAGGGCCACAGGTCCACTGTCACCGACTGTGTCCCAGTGTCCTGGGGTGGGCTCCGAAAAGCATGGAAAACAGACACTGCCAGGACCAGTGGTTTTGTTCCCAGTGACGCCTGCACCCATGCTGATAAGTCATGGACTGTGTGCGATGTATCAAATGGGACCTGCACAACTCAAAACGCACCCAAAGGGTGTTCCTTAAAAATATCTGAATTGGATGTGTTCTTGTTGTTCCTTCAAATGTGATAAAGAAGGGATGTCAACAGCGGCTACGCCTGCCCCCCTGCACCAGTGCCATGTGAGCCACAGTTCACTTACTTTGGTGTTCATATTCTGGGAGAATTCCAGTATGGTGTCGACACGGGTCCAGGCATCCGGGTGCTCTTTCAAATGTGTCAACACTTCTTGTGCCATTCTTTGCTGAGTTGGAATAGATAACAGTAGAGTGTTGCATTTAGAATAAAGGCCTGAGGACCAAATATCCCAGGTGGTAAACAGGTACATTTTACAGGTGCATAAGCAACATAGCATTTTCAAGCTACTGTTTATGCTATCTTAATGCTATTGTACCACTTAGTAGATGACATGTTTCAGATATGATATATGCAAAAATTTATTTGTACTACAATGCTCAACATTTCCTAAATGCAATCTTAAATGTCATCCAAAATGTAATCCAAAATGCTATGTAATGTAGCAAAAATACAATTTGTTACCTACCTGTGGTCCCACTCCATGATATAAACAGTTTACTACATTATCCAACAGGTTGATGTCCAGTTTCTGGTTAAAGTCCAGCAGCTGCTGTGCTGCATGGTCTGCCAACATTGTCATTATTGCTGGCATAGAGCTCTGAAAAATATGTTTTCAAATTGGAGATCAAAACAATTCAACCTCTAATTCATGTTAAATACAATATCAATATGTATGCATTGAAATCCCGTATGCAAATCTTAGGGTCTTGACCTGCTAAAACACATAACAATCTAGCAACAAAGCGAGTTTTTGCTCCCACCTAAACAAACAGCGGTAAATATTTATACTAAATGATCTCGCAACTCGTAACTAAATTGTACAATTTAATGGATCAATCGATCAGCAATTAATTGGCGTATACCAAGCAAACCACGTGTTAGCAACAAACGTATACGTCACATTGTTTACATCCGCACAAGGGAAAGCCCACATCTTATAAACATCCTTAGTTGCAGACCCGTAATAACGAAAACCGTATTCACGCATGTCAGCGTTACTTATAACGTTATACGATCACCGTTTCACAATTGCAAACGGTTGACAGTTCATTGGTGGTGTGAGGCTGCGGTTTACAGGTGGTCCTCCCTCGGACCATCACTCTAACCTTGACAGAGCTGCGACCACTCCCCCTTCACAAGGCGAGGGGCGGGAGGGCGCGACGAGGAGGTCCAACATTACAAACCACCCCAATTAAGCTGTTGTTTAACGCTACACCGGCCTACACTTTAGACATTACGTAACACACCGATCACTAAATATCCACTCTCTTTGGGATTACAGCCCTTTGGGTCAGATAGTAAGCAGAAAGTTGACGCAAAGTGCCCAGTAACATCAACTTGACATCCTCTCAAACAAGTGATTTCTTGGAGAGCCAGTGCTGGTTTCACCGATCAGCGGCAGAGCCGTGATTCACAGGTACACACTGGTGCTGCACTGTTGGGTCAATTAGTGGACAGTAGTCGACCATCCGATTTCGAAAGTGTAACTAACTATGCATTGAGCCAGTGCTAGCTGGTCAGCAATCAGCAGACACTGGCACATGACATTGTGGCAGTTCGGTTAATTCATATTTCAGCACATCAGAACTACCTGGATTATTATTCCTTAATCACGCTAATGCACTCTGAAGCCTTCCTCTTTCAATTTAACTAAACTACGTACAGAATCGTCACATTGCAACCGCGTTACCTACCCTAAAGTCCCAGGCTCTGGCTGAAAGAGCGGCTTTTGCCAAATAAGTTGTGAGTATACTTTATATATAAACACTGTGTATCACTGCAAATAAAAAACACTATCTGCAACGGTGTCTGTGTCCAGTCCCAGCAGTGAGTGATGTCTGGAGGATAAGAGCCAGGGATGAAAAATCCTCAACTAGCATCCAGGCATCCCACAGAATGTCTATCCCGACACATTATCCTGAATAAAATAATCATTGACGGACAAATTAAGTATTTACTTAAATAATGTTGCAGCAGGGCGGTGTGGTGATGGTGTCCCTGCGCCTCCTCTCCTCTCTCAAGCAACTAACTCGTAACCGGTTGAAACCGGTTCAGACTGGGAGATTCCATCTCGGTTTAGCTTTCAGCCCATGGCGCCGCGCAAAGTTTGGACTGAAGCAACACCCACACTCCGCCGCGATTGGTGTCGTCTTCGCCAGGGACTTCCTAGTCGTGATCCCATTGGACCATTTAGCTGTCGGTCTAATTCAGTTCGCCCAAGCGCCCACGCCACCACTACGCCCGTGGAGAGAAAAAGAGGGCAGACTCCATGCAGAATGGACTCCTCGTTTACAGTCAGGAAAGAGTTGTCACAGTATTACATTGTTTCTACCTTTTTGCCAACCAGATTTCCTTTTGCAGCATGTTTTCGTTATTTTTCTTAAATATCTACATAGTGATGACCTGACATGGCAGGCAAAATGCTATTAATTTAATGCATAATATCATTCTGGCATGTTACGTATGGTTAATGACATATCAGGAAGAGCTTCCAACTGCTCGGTAAGGTGTCATTATTGAATACATGATCTATAATACACAATCGCGAATCGTTGTCCTGTTCCCTATAAGCTGGTAATTTTCCACCAGCCACGAGTGGGCGTGGCTAGCTGATCATGAACGCACGAGGTTAGAAAAACGACCTCCAGGAGAATAATGTCTCGCGACGCCTTTTAAAGTGGACAGGGAAAGGTCGCGATTTCACTTGATAAATGCTGTGACTGAAATGCACACACGCTCGACTCTGCGTCCTTTCAAATACTTGCACGACTTTATAAACATGTCAACAGAGGATGCAAACATGACAGCGTTTTTTTTCTAACATCACGTGACTCATACGCTACTTGATGGAAAAATACTGGATTTGAGACGCAAGACAACCTAGTAAAGTCATGCAGGGAGGGCGTGTGGTAGTTTACCTAGCAACAATGTAAATGTTCCGTATGTGTCCGACACGTTTATACCCCCCTCTGCATTCATACAATGTACTGCGATGCTTAAAAACACGCATTAATCAAGTAGTAAGGTTTTGCAACCAAATATAACCACAAGATATCATTTTTGCGCAACAGAATTTATAGACGACTACACTGATAACAATGCATTTTGGATCAAGGGATAAGTGACATTTACGTTTCAAAGTAGTTGCTTGTTCTAGAAACTAGAGGCACTGATTTGCTCTAAACAATAACAAACATGTCAACTACCGAGACAGTCACTTTTTTTCCATAGGCATAGACATACAATATTCAGTTAACCGGATTGCGTCATTTTTCATAAAAAATGGTATTTCTAATTGAGATGTCTTTGGTATATCAAAAGATGTAACTTGAACCCAAGGACCGCTTATAACAACAACACGACACAGAACAGTAGATCTCGCGCGTGGCTCATCGCAGGGTGCTGGATCTCCGGAGTGAACTGACCCAAACTTGTTCGGTCTGGTTGAAGCGCGTCAGCCAATTTACATACACGATCATTACATCACTAGAAGGTTCATCTTCGAGAAATGAATGTGAAAGTCTCGGGTGGGGTCCGAATAACTACTGAATTATACAAACCTACAGTTGATCTAGTTTAGCTACATGTCTGGGTATAGCCATCGCGGACATTAAGACTAGTTAAATAAATGCAATTTACGAGTGTTGTTAAAATTATACCAGTGCAGTCAATAGATCTTCAATTAATCTTCCAATCACATCAATGACGCGTTCTGAAGTGTCTGCGAGTAGCGTCACTATATGCAGGCCTGAGGCGCCATCTGCTGGACAAAGTGAATTGACAAATATATACCAGTGGATCGCAGATGTTTTGTATAACTAATACTACTCTACTTCTTCATCATTTTCCAGAAGCAAGTCCAACAAAATAACATCGTTTTAATAACAAGTAAATAATAATAAAGACCCACACATTGCTCAGAGACCACTTAATCCTACCCTTAAGAAAAGGTCAGGTGTTCCGGTTTACTGATGATTAATGGCAGTGGTTCTCGACTACTTTGTAACTTTTACTTATTGAAACCCTATTTTGGTCGGATTTATGTTCAGGCCATCATTTGAAAACCTTCAGCATGTTCTTAATTGTATTTTCCCATTCAATTATGGTATTATATATTTAAGGTAATTTACATTTTAATTTTGTCTTCTCCTATTAAGGCTTTAATATTAGGCCAATATAGGACATTTCTACTGCCCTTTTATTTTAAAGTTGTACTAATCGTTCTACTAATTTGAATTCTAACAATGTTGTCATTGTTGTTTATTACTTAATGAGAAAACCTTGAAAATAGTTTAAAAAAAGTGGAAAAATACAAAGCAGACAGTCAAGCTTTTACATTTCCAATGTAATCATCCTCACTCACTCACTCACTCACTCACTCACTCACTCACTCACTCTCTAACAGCTGTCATTCACCCACCCCCGCTGCTTCCTGGTGAGATGTGAGGACATTGTGAACTCCTCACAGATACACTTATGAAGCTACCTTTTAGTCACTTTGGTTATTTTCTAGCTGCTGTATAGCCCTTTTTTGCTGTTAATGTCTATATATATCACATCATTTGAGTTAGCCCTTGGTGGCGCAATGGCTCACACACACACACACACACACACACACACACACACACACACACACACACACACACACACATACATATATATATATATATATATATATATATTTATTTATTTTTGTAAATATATTTGGAGTAGTATGTCTTCTGACAAACTCCACAGAGGGTATGACTGAATAAACAGACAAGCTGCTCTGGTGAAAACATGCATTTACGAGGTGTACTAGTCTGAAACTGCACACACGGTTCAAGCTGTGTAATGTGCTTATATGTACACGATGATACAGGAAGCATTATTGATTTTTGTTTGTTTTTGTCTTTGATTATAGATAAAACTAGCATCAAGTACAGGGGCTCTTTTGGCCATTAGTTGGCAGTGTTTCTCTACCACAAAGTCCCACATGCCATCAAATGCTAATAAAATAATTTGTTTGTGATGAAGAAGCATTGATCCAGGCCGGATTGGTTGCAAGTTGCATTCCAACAGTATCAATCCTCCTTCAACAGAAGAGACTACACTGAGAACCCAGTCAATTTGGACATGCAGTGCGTTGCTTGGAAAACAGTTTTGAGTCATACTTGAATGATGCATTCAGCAAGCGGTACTTGGTTTATTTTGCTTCTCAATAGGGATATTTTGGTGGTTGAAAATCTGCTATTGAATAAGATACACAACTGTCGAATTCAGAGTCAAATAATATCACCATATGACTACATTATAACAATATAATAATCATGGTACTCTAACAATATTGAATTCAAGATTTAATGAAGGTGAAAACATTCACCTTCAAACAAATAAAAACTGTTGCAACCATTTTTTTTCTGTGATCAATTCAGTATAACGTGTCACTGTGTGGATCGAAAGATTCAAAACAAGTGTGTAATCGTGACGTGCTGTGAAAGTTAAGTAGGCCTACGATTCCCTTTGTTTTCTTTTGCAAAGCTCACATGCGCCGTTGAAGGGGGGAGACGCGGGGACGAGGAGGCGGGGGAGACACGGGGCCGAGGAGGAGGAGGAACCGCCGGGGCAGAGTTTAGGACAGTAGGTAGCCTACAGCGAGCAGCAGCGGCCGCGTCGTTTCAACGACAGGACTATCCTTCAAGAAGAAACAAGGCTAAATGTTAATTTATATTTTTTATAATGGACCTACTGCAATATGAACACTTCCTCCAGTAGTGCAGCTATAATGGTTTTATTAAATACAAATCCAACTGGTCGACGGGACAGAAAGGGGTTCGTCTATCAAGACAGCAGTTGTCTCACTACACTCCGGCAAAGGTATCTAAAAAGGATTTCTATTGTGTTGACAGTTTGCCACGACGCATATTTTGGTTGATACTCTAGGCCTACACCTATGTATCCGCTGGCAGAAGTGTTTTTCATTTTCTGCACACATTCACCTATGGGAATGCCAAACCTAAATTATGGCATCTTGTTCCAGTTTTCTACCAAGTTAAACATAGATTCTCGACGGACTTGTTTTTCACCACCTGTTACTCGACGTCAGAGTGCGGGTTCAGGCATATGATGATAAACGAGCTTGCAAACGCACAAATGCATCCGATTATACCCCGCAGTGAAAGTTTTCCTGGCCTTATTTCAACAAGTTGAACAAGTTCCAGTGATGCCTTAAAGTGTACGGGAAGATATAACATGAAGCCATACGATCGTTATTCCATTTGATGGGAATCGCTTTCCCTCAAATATGTCTAACAGAGCTGTTGTAGTCGTTGCTTTCTTAAGTCGATCTAATATAGACCCAACCAAAAACTGAATAATACCCAAAGTAGACATATTTCCGAGTGGGATACATGGCAAAACGATGTTTTTTTTTACAATCTCCGCAGAAATATGTGACCGTGCTTATTGCAGACTGGCTCTGCCGCAGCCTGGGACCTGAGTAACACACCAGGAATTCAAGAAGTGGTTAGGAGGAGTTAGCCCGATGCATTTCTAACATGTCTTTTATTGTGTTCGTTTCATTGTTGCATATTGCGACTATAATTATACATTTTTAGAATGATTGCTGCAATATGCAACAATGAAATCCGCCTCTGTGGACGTGCATTTACAATCGAAACATACTTCCACAGTGACTTTGTGGACTATTTGACCATTACTTGACTTTCAACCTTTTGTTCTTGCTGAAACGATCAAGGAACAAAAACTGCGTGCAAAACTCCAATTTACACGTAACAAATAAGAATCGTCATGTGATCGGATATCGTGGCCACATTGTCCAACCATGGTATTCTGTGTTCTCCAGGGTTGATGCTATGGTTTAGCAGAGTGGATGGTCATGGGTCTTTTGAGCCCTGTCAGCCTGTTCTCCATGGACGTATTGAAAAGGGAAGGATACGTTTGTACTTTTGAAACGTGTATGTCTCAAGGAAAGAGTTGGAGTGAATGGCATTGGTAGGCATAGGCCTGTGACCCTGTGCCTAAGAAACTGTACTATAGCACCTAAAGCTGATTTAACGTCTTTACACGTCAAGATAATGTGTCATCCAAATATGACTTATACTTGAAGATCCTCAACTTATCTATGTTAGATCTGGTCCATGTTGTTCTCATTGTCGTTTTCACAAAGGAACATAGCAGGTCAAATATGAAGCATGCCATGTCTTCCCGGTGTGCAGTTACAATTTAGGAGCAGTGCATGTCCGCTACAATTTGTGGAGAAAGGCACAAACATTTTGTGGAGAAAGGCTGGATCTCTCCGTCTTCCAAAGCCTGTGAGGTACGTTTTGTCTTTAAATCAAACCACAAATGGGGGTTCATCTACCACTTCTGCCTCAAGCGCCACTGAGCCACACAAAACAAACAGTGGACAAGGCAAGTCTGTTTGTCAAACTGGCGAGTGGGCACGTTGGATGCACTTCTCTAATGATTTGAACAGCTTGGTTCATTTAGCTGGGTTCTGGTTTGTTTTATAGCCACTGAGTTGCAAATAGACACACACACACACACACAAGCCTTACATCTTTATTCCTAGGCTAGACGATTATTTGATTTATTTAATGTTCAGCAAACAACATTAATCCAGCTCTTTGGCTTGGTGTATGTGTAGGGGAGGAGTATGTGTGTGTGTGTGTGTGTGTGTGTGTGTGTGTGTGTTTGTGTGTGTGTGTGTGTGTGCGTGTGAACCCAATTGATGTTCTCTGGAGGTACGTGGGTTCGTTCCCATTGCCTGTAGACGTGGGTTCAGTCCTCCTCTGTTCCCTGCAGAACAACACTAAACAGGTGAGGTAGTGTTAGATCCCAACAGCACCATGCTTTATTCGAAACCCAAAATGTGAGGCCGTTATAAAAGTAATGAAAAGTGTAACTTTTCTGTCTCCTCCTTTCTCCAAAGACCAAAGAGAGAGAGTGTTATTGTGTGTGTGTGTGTGTGTGTGTGTGTGTGTGTGTGTGTGCGTGTGCGTGTTTATGCCAGACTCAAAGTTCTATATAAAAGACATTGCAAATACATGACAATACAAATACGAGGTCAACACAGATGAGAGTGTGTGTATTTCTGTGAGCGAGAGACAAAGTGTGTGTCTGTGTGTGTGCATGTGAGAGAGAGAGAGAGTGAGAGAGCGCGAGAGAGAGAGTGTAAATATGTGTGTGTGTTTGTGTGAGAGTGTGCGTGCGTCTGAGTGTGTGTGCAAAAAAGATGTGTAATTGAAATGTTATCGACCACCAAGACCTTGTACCACATTTTAGGCCGGACTTGGACTTCATACAAGACTTGTGTTCGAACATTTTTATAATAATTTACCCTGAGTTTCTACTTTGGTTAACATTTATAAATTGACGTCAACTAAATCTCAATGTCATTCAAACAATGTAACAGAATATTAATTATAACACAATGGAGATTCAGCATCTTTTTTCGATTGTTCATTGTTGCTTTGGCTGTAGGCACTCATTAGTAAGGATAACCGCTTATTAGTCTGGCATAAGCCACTCCCTCATCGAGACATCATAAACCGTGCGTGTTTAGCCTACTTTTGCTTCTGTGAAATAGTTTGGGTGTGTGGTTCCTGGGAATGTGGGGGAACATTAAAGCCTATACATCAACGCCTATACATCATCTATTCACTCTGTGTCTCTCACACTCTATCTCTCAGTATTCTTTTGTCTACTAATTCCTTGCTCTTTGTTTAGCAAATGATGTTCGACACTAAGCCTTATTTAAATTGCTTGGCTTTTAACCATTAATAGAAAGTTACAGCAGTATTAGCTCTTCTTTATTGCATTAGATAAATGAGTGATAGGCTTTGGTTCCAACATTGTCTTTGTAATCTAGAAAAAATACTTCCATACTGATCTAGCGGGGGTTGCGGGTAAATTGCCTGGCCAATTTAAGTAATATAGTAGTATACACAGCCTTTTTAAATCATACTGTAACACCTCATTTGTATCTTTCATATTCTATTGACATTGGTTTTATATTTTCCTATTTTTATATTGCTGCTGATATTAGGGTATTAGGGTTTCTCTCTTTACATTTATGTGACATGAGCTTTGCCACAATCATTTAATTGGCCAGGATGACATGTGTTATACCGCTCGTTTGGTCCATTAAGTCCTGGACTTGAGTTAAGGGTGAGGTTATTACTTGAAAGACTGGTATACCTCACTAACTTCATAGTTAGTATACCATAAAAGTTTCCTAACTAATTATTGCAGGAGGAGGATGGTAAATATGTAGGCAGGTGAAACTGCCCCAAAGCAACCACATGGACTCTTTCAAGATGAGTTGTCAATCTAGGCCTGGTATTATGTACACTTGAAGACTTTTTAGTCATAGACATGTCATTGGCATTCCCCCTCAACCGCTGACCCCCAGCAGTCACCATCACACACTCTGTTTCTCTTGGTTTTAATCTCTTTCTATCTATTTTATGCACACCTGTACACGCTCATAATCATTAACACTCATTCACATTTTATATTCTTCCTACCAGACATGAGTAAACGATTGTCCACTTTTTCGTGAGCTCTGTCACTCTTCTGACCCGACAGGATATGACTAAGAGCCCCATAATACACACTAACCTTGTGAATGTACATGTCTGATTGCATGTGAGTACTCTTCTATTGACGCCATACATCCTTGCTTCAATTTTGTCTCTCTAACCTCTGTAATAGGCATTTTATTCTGAAGTCTTAACTTTTCTTTAAAGAGGACATTTCTATTCAGTCTAGATATAATGAATGACCACATCAAGCCTGAACATGTAGAGCAGCAGTCTTGTTCAGCCGGGGCCTAAGGGCCAATTCACACTGAATCAGGCGTTGCAGTGGAATCGCCAGTTCAACAATTAATTTGAATGGGGGTAGTGCGTTTAAGCTGCAGTGGTGGGGGTGTGGGTACCAGATTGACTCGGCTGCCAGATCGACTCGGGTCCTGCGCTTACAGATGACGTACCGACACAAGCCAACGGACAAAACCCGGAAGGGTTGTTAATAAACGGGGCTTAATCATGGACATAGAAAGAAGGCTCAATCCGTTTGGGTTTTGATTTCTTTGAACACAGCCCGTTCTTTCGCACAAACAAAGCCATTGGAAACACGTCTAAAAGCACTGATGAATGCATATGTAACCCAGTTCCTGTTAGGAACTCTTATTCTGAAGGAGGAGAACGGAAGCGTCTGCGTGTGGGGTCGCTGTTTTGACTGGAAATAAAGTGGATCGCCCCGTTCAGTGAATGGAGTTAACCGATTCTTCTTTCATATATTACCCAAGTATAGGCAACAATAAAACGCTCGGTTACACATATATTTTTGTTTTCACATGTTAAAGTAATTATCACCTACAAAACTAATCCTATATTGATGAAAGCCCCCCCCCCCCCCCTTCTAACGTTAGCCATCAATCTAAAGCCAAAAATATTATCTGATCAATCTTTGGGAATGAATGAAACGCGCATGCGCATTTAAAAGACAGCGTTTACAGGAAGTGCGTCATTATTGCGCATCTAGGACCCTGAGTCGATCTGGCAGCCGAGTCAATCCGGTACCTACCTACAGGGGCTGCATGGCAGACTGTATAAGACGCAGCCTGAATACGTTTTTGGGGAAAGGCAACCCGAAGTCACGCTGCAGTGGCCGATCACGTAAACCTGCGATCAGACCGGAAGACGTCCACTGGGGTGGTAACACTAGGACTGGGGTGGTGGAATCATTTACTGTATTAAGGTGGTTATTGAATTAAGGGATAAACATGTTGAATGACTAAAACGTACTTAAACACTTTGAAATTATTTAAGACATCTAAGTAGTTTATTTTTCGTTATCTGAATTTGTCACTAGCTGTCGTGTCAGGTTTCCCGCATTCTGCTTCAGTGTGGTTTCTTATGTTACCCAAAATTAGTTTCACTACCACTTCTTAAGATCAGGAGACAACATTCTGTCAATTATACATTTGTACATTGAATAAATTAATCAAATTTATTGAAACGATATGTATAACAGGCTTTATGATAATTGTGTAAGCTAGCTAGACCTTTGGCAGTATGTTCTGATACAATGTACCAAACGAGCGATCAAACTTTCACCCTCCCTTCGTGACTGAGAGCACGCTGCAGACTGAGCCGAAGGTGCCTGCTAGATAACTCCATGGTTTCAGTGCTGGTTTTTGATCCTCCGCACCTCGCTTTCGGGGGGAAATTATTTTAGTTAATTAAGTTAAAAAAGACTTGAGAAGAAACTATTCAGTGAAAACTTCAGTTATCAGTGGCTACCGGGCCGTTTCCTCCTGACCGAGACCATGCCCCGACAGCTGTGGGGAACATGATGGCCACGCCCAATGCCAAAGTGCATTCTGGGTTTACGATGATGCTGGCCCGGCAAAGCTTGTGATTTGTGAAAAATTACATAGGAACATGGCAAAATTGTTAAATGCAATGATTCTGAGACAGAACCACTGAGTTGTTTACAGTTACATTTAGGGCATTTAGCAGACCCTTTTATCCAAAGCGTATTACAATAAGAACATTTGTCAGACATTTTTACCTTTAGGAGTGTAAGCACTTGTGATTAGCTCACATATTATTTCTTACCCACGTAAAAAAACTGAAAACAGTGTTTTCAGTTAAATTATGAACACATGACCAAAACAATAACAGTTGTAATTGAGAGAGAGCGAGAGCGACAAAGTGTGTGTGTCCGTGTGTCCGTGTGTGTGTGTTTACATCGAAATTATCAGTCTAGTTTGACCTGCTGTGACTCAACACTCTTCCCTTTTTACTTTCCAGAAATGAACTGAGAACTGCCCACGGCATGGCATGTTGTTTTGTCAAGATGGATTGGCCTCAGGATGTTTTTCAAGGGAAAAGAGTACCCCCCCCCCAGAGAGAGAGAGAGAGAGAGAGAGAGAGAGAGAGAGAGAGAGAGAGAGAGAGAGAGAGAGAGTTGTGTATCTTTTCCCACTCTGTGCCTGTTTGTTCACTTTTTCCCCAATATTCCAAGAAATCACTTCAGTAGCCTGCAAGACTGTGTCCGTGTGTCTGTCGGTCTCTCTCTCGCTCTCTCTGACTCTCTCTCTCTTTCCACCGAAAAACATGGAAATGTGATCTGGTGTTGTTTTCCCATCCTTCCTTACCCCCCCCCCCCCCCCCCCCTCCTGGACAGCCTCAGAGCGTGCGGTCAGGCTGTGAGTGTGTGCTGGCATGGACTAGCCTACTACTCCTGTCACACAATAGCCTGACCGGCTATGTCGCTGTGGGATTTATGCAGCACGTGTTTATATGTTGTCCTGGTTGCTTTTGTGCAGCTCCCGTTGAAATGAACAGCCTCTCACAATTGAATAAATGCTCACTTCTGTTGGTATTCACCACTTTCTGCAAAACAGTCGTTGTTGACAAGTTAATCGGGTACTTTCTTTTTAGGGTGTATGTGTTTGTGTGTGCGTTTTTGTGTGTGTATGTGATTGTGTCCATGTATGTGCACGCGTATATATTTAATACTTACTTCTTGTGAGTAAAAGAGTGTTTTCACTAGATTCCCAACGGCAATAAGAGGACGGGGAGCATGCTACTTGTTGACAGAAATGAACAGAGCAACATTGCTGTATTGAGAGAAAGATCAGCAGTATAACGTAGCGGAAGGGGACGAAGTCATGTAAACAGACATTTTGACTTTTAGAATTCATGTTTTGGAAAAAGGCCTCTCTGTACCGAACACATTTGGTGCTGGCAGTGACAATCACTGCATTTCAAACATACGTTACATCTTCACATTGCACACATGGCATTTGCCCAAGAACAGCTGTGTTGTATTGCGTACTTGAACACTATTGCATGATGTTTTTGTGCTTTCAAATTAAAGCCACACGTTACAAATATACAAATACTTATTGTCACCCTTTTGCACTGTTATGCACCCAATCAACAAACAGCATTTCAGGGCAACTAAATGGATATTAAGCATGATTTTGAATAATTGAGGATCTATATTTTAGTTAAAGTAAATACAGATGTTTACCACATTAGTGCATACCTACTTTGATGTTTTTTCTGTTGATAACACTAATGCGGTATCATTTCCTGTCCTATCTTTTCTCAGGCATCCAGGCAGCCAACGTTAAGAGGGACAGCATCGGACTGGAGTAAACCACATCATGTCTACCAGCGTACTCAGTCAGCCTCAACGCAAGAGAGCCAGCTTCTTCAAGGTAGGCTCAGTACCCCCCCCCCACCGAACCCCCAGTGTACTTAAAAGATGGCCTTAAGTATACTCAAAAGTGTACTTAAAGGACGACTAATGACAAAGCCATAACTAAAACTTTGTCACCGGTTTGCTTGTGCAGGTTACACTCAAAAATACTTGGTCACGTGACATCTTTCTTAGAAGTAAGTTGAAAAATGGAGAGGAGGGACCCAACGCAAACGAGAGCGGAGCACATTAGTGAATAGAGAGTAGGGAGGGAAGTGCTGGAGTCAGGCTTGGTTGTCAGTTTAGCGTTCTAGAATTGTTCTTGTTGTTCTTCGTTTCTTCTTGTTTGTATTCCAGGTGGTGGGAGGTGGAGATGGAGCCTTGAACAGATCATTAATTCCAACAAAAGATATTATAATGGCGGCCTTTTAAATGCCCATTAAGTGCCTTTCATGGGCTTGTCCCCCCCTTCATCAAACAACATAGATGTTTATGTTCGTTATTGTTCTCCAGATCAAATGCAACATGGAGCTCTTATTGGAGGAGGATGTGTTCTTAGTCGTGGTCTGTGCGCTGTTAGTTTAAGAAGTGCTGCTCAGCATCGTACACCAAGCGGTTCCAAGGGCCATTCCTGTCAATCAGCTATTTATAATGGGTTGGGTGGGGAGCGAACCTTCACCCTGTGATCAGACACTGTGATAAGGATGGACCTGTCTCTCACAAGCCTGTGCCGGGGTCACAAAGTCTAAATGAAACCACAGCCACATTTATAATGTCATCCCGAGATTTATAATCTAGTGCTGTTGACAAACCATTCTTAGAGTAAAATATCCAACTCAGCCTGTAAACCAGGAGGGCCAATAAGGAAGTCAACTTACTGAACATTTTTATTTCATGACAATGCCTATTGTCAATTAAAGAAAAGAGAAACTATTTGCTCATAAAACCGCTCTGAAGATAAGTTAACCGTTGCATCATACTTATCTATAACTTCCAAGCGTAGAATGTTGGCAGAAAACCAAGAATAATAATAAACAGAATGAAGAGCAGACAGAGACAGGAGTCAGTCGATTCTGATTGAACCTCTTATTTTTGTCTGGGGACATTTCCTCGAAAGCAGGCCTGGCATCCTGCTGCTTATCAGCTGTGCTATATATATATATATATATATATATATATATATATATCTATATATACATTCATATATAGTTCAAATGGGTTCAACTGTCAGCAGGGAGAGATACAAAATGAGGGTCATATGGTGACATCAATACATACCACAAGGAGGAGGGTAGTCTAGCTTTGGATGTCGAGGAGGACCGCCCTGTCTTTTTAAGAAACAATGAGAAAGAAGGTACAGACAGAAGTACAGATGCAGACCTGTTGTTAATGTGTGCTGATGGTGGTGAGCATCACGAGTGGTTTTTGTAACCTCAATCCGAGCATCCTCTTTCGGGGAAAGAGGTCCACTTCCATTGTCTGCTGCACACATAACCTCCCTAACATCCATCCCAGCAAATGTTTGTGGATTCCATAAGCATAATGGAACAAAGTGCCAGAATATGTAATTCTAATCAGTGACACACACAGATACACGTTGACACAGAACACAGAAGAAATGGCGTCATACTGGCAGGAAACTACTAAAGCGATCCAGACCTGTGTTGTCTTCAACAGTGCAGGCAGTCAGTGGCCTGTTACTATCTTCTAAACTTCCCTGGTTCCCCCGGAGTGTTCCCATGACATTGTATTGCACAACTTACTTCGTAAATGGGAAATGAAACAAACAAATGTGACGTGTGTGTTTGAGGCTGTTTCTGTCTATCAGTGTTGCGCATTTCAAGAAAATGTAACTTGGTTCTTTACATCAAAAACGAAGCGGTCAAGTCAGTGTAAATTGCGGTTCATTTAACTTTAACAACAACTAAAGGTTTGTTTAGATGAAGATGAGTTAAGTGCTTGCTTGAATCACAACCCCAGTCTCTATTATTTTCTGTATTCAAGTCACAAATCCCTAGTCAACAAAGGTTAAAACAAGTCAGGTCTGTTAACAGTGGCCGGTTTCATTTGCAGCAATGGCTTATTTGGTGTGTGCATGAAGGACTTGTGTGTCTGTGAGTGTGTTGGAGGGGTCAGGGTGCTTCCCTGGCTCGGGGGAGCGGGGTGGGGGGTGGGAGGAGGGGGCTTATTTAGGTAGTAACTAATAGCAATGGGTGGTTAGAACTGGCGGGCTGACAAAGAGCTGAGCCCGTGGAGAATCCTGCTGAGAAAGGGGCTGATTCAGCACATCTCAGACGGATCTCATGGAGGGGTGAATATGAGGCCGTGGCCACAGACAGCCCTCACTTAACACAGGGGTGTCGGGTGAGACAGCAGATGTAGGGTGGAGGTAAAGACCTCTGCTTGGAAGCAAATCTTGAAATGGCTGCCTACCACCGTCAGGAAAATGATGTATTATGTAATTATTTATTGTAAGTGCATTGAGAAATGATGGAGTATCATTATTGTATGCTTGGTGACTGTCAAATCTTTGGTGAAAGCAGAACTGTAGCGGTAAAACATTTTGCAATGTTGTACGGAGGTTTTTGCTGCTAGGTAGGCTCAGATTGTACAAAAAGGTGACCTCAGTAGCTCTGAGAAACAAAGGGCTTAAGGAAGAAGGGCTTTTTTGTTATTGTCCTGTTTCCATTTAAAAAAAACTGCATTTGAACTATATTTGAATGTTGACGTTTCGTTTTTTATGATTCTCCCCCAATTGAATGTTCATCTTCACTTAGTGTTCCCTCAATAATAAATAATAATAGTAATACAATCAACAAAACATATTATAGAATATTGCATTAAACCCTATTTAAGAGTAATAGCCGTGGCCCGGCCTGCCTAGATGACACACCAGCGACATTTCTGATGTCTTTTCATTCCAGATGAATCACTACTGTCTCTGCTTCTGTCTGTCCATTGTGGCCAACCAGGTCGCTAGTCCTTTGTGATCAGGAAACCGGCTGTACTTGAATCAGGAGAGCTGGCTGTAGTATGGCAGGGGGTTTCCTCTCTTTTGATGCTTTGTTTATAGAACTTTTTTTATTGTTGCCGACAACAGATAATCTAACATCCTTCATCTGAAAGTACATTTATAACCTGGTGATTCAGCCTCAACTAAAGATGATTCAATGTATTTAGCGTTTTCTGCCATCTTCCTTGAAACATTGTGTGTTTTATGTGTTTCGTATCAATGCTTAGTGTGGTCTGATGAATTGAACTAGTTACACTGTAACCAATCAGCCCATCTATGCTCTGAATGATTGGCGTCAACCCTCTTTCTCTTTACCTTTCACAGCTTATTGACTCATTCGCCCTGGAGATCGGGACCCTGAAGAAGGAGATGGTGGGAAGGGAATCGGAGTCGTCAGAAAAAGGCCCCGCCAATGACAGTCTTCACGGGTAAGCAAGAAATTATCTGGTCCACCAGCAGGGGGTGGTGTTTGCACGGCATTCAAACATTTCAGAGTTTCAGAATGCAATGCTATTGAACAGTTACCAGAGCGTGCTTATCTTATGGCATGACATTTTAAGCAATGGTTGTCAAATCTTCATTAACATTACATGTAAAATAAAATGAGATCTTTGTACAGTTCATGACTGAACTAATAAACTATACAATGTGAGCAAACATTTCTCCATTATCACGATTTTGAAAGGAGCTACAGTCCGTCCAGAAGGTTTAACTACATCTTCTTAATTAAATGAACTCGGACAACGTTGTACATTACCCTAATGTTACGCTGCCTTACTTATTTGCCCTCTTGGTTTACAGGCTGAGTGGTGAGCTTGACAGGCTCTTTCTGCAAGCTCCGCCTCTGCAGCCGTCAACCATCTGGGGGGCGGGGCCCGGAGCGGGGCCCGCAGGAGCCCGGGACTCTGGCTACGACTCCCTGCACCGGCGCCTGAGCCTGCTGGACCGAGTGTCCCAGACCCACGCCGTGTGGCTGCAGCTGGGCCGCAGCCACCATGACACCGTGGCTCTCCTGGAGAGCCAGTCACCTGGGGTGAGCCGGGAGCAACAGGAAGTTAGCCAGGCTGAATCCATTCACATGTAATAAAGAGGCTTGTATGACAATATTGGTGCATTGTCGATATCGTTTTTATCATAATAGACTAAAATGTTTCATTTCCCCCCTAAAAAACACATTAAGGCGTCAACTATATGGTTTAATGAGTAATGTACTTTTTCTTCTAAAAATGTTACATGAAAAGATGGCATTTGTCATGGCAATGACCTAATAGCATTCGAGTGATGATGTGTAAGACTTGCGCCTCTATCGTTCGCACTCAGTCAATAGCAACCAGAAGCCAAAGCCGACACACTAAAGTCGTGTCAAAACTCACAAATGCTGTGACTAAAATTCACCAATATTATTCCTGGTTTTACCAGGCTTTTTGTCGTTGGCTTTCTTAAACTTACACTGAGGTATATTTTTGGACATGCAGTTAGCTCTGCCAAAGCAAAAGATAACTAGTGCCATGTGGTAGGGTATGCTGTCTATTTATCTACTCTTCTACACTCCTTTATATTCCTATGTACTCATCTCCTTGAGTAACAACAAAAAAATAAAAGTATCATCTCTAGCGTGAATTGAATGTTGTGATTGTTGCTGTTCACAGCTTGTTCTACAGATGTAGATTTAGATAATTTGACTAAAAAGTCATAATTTTACTGAGTTAATATTACACACCGCAAAGTTAATGATTGCTTGATTAATTAATCAATCCATGGCACAGAAGCTACATGCATCCACTGCAATGTTTTAACCATGTTAAATAGCATAGCATCCACAGTATCAGCGTCAGCCAAAAGGTGTTCTGACAGACACTGGCTGGGTTAAAGTAGACAATGTAAGACTATGTAAGACAATGTTAACGGACCTGGTCAGGGCCCCAAGGTCAAGGTGCATAGCTAGACATGGAGACAATGAACCCATTGAAGTGTTTGGCAGGTCGACTTATGGCTGCTTTTCCTCTATGGTCCGCTCACAGACATTTGTGGTGAGGAAGTCTAGCAGCCTGCAGAGAAAGGTCATATCCCTGCGCTTGGACAGCGACTCAGGCCCTCCTATCAAAGACTTCCTAATCAAAGAGAGCCAATACAGTAAGTACCAAGGGAATGTTACTGATGATTTGTTTTGGCAAAAGTCTCAAATTGAGTCGTATATGGGCACGTTTAGTGGCGTCAAAAGCTTCGGTAAAAAAGCTACTGTGCAGTTTTAAAAAAAGTGAAGCACTATAAAAAGAATAATCAGGGGATTTCCATAAGCATACTTTATTTGTTGTGGATACAACGATGTTGATGTTAGTCATAACTGTTGCTTTGCTGCATGTGCTACAATAGATTGTGTTATCATAAACTGCACCACGATGACCTTTGGAAAAGGTACTAGAGATAAGCGTTCCTTCCGGCAACCTCACCCCGCAGCCTGACCTATGACCGCTTTAGGATGGAGACAAGAGATAAAAGCGGCAGGTTCTGAAAAGCTAGATGATTTGATCAGACATGTTGTAAACGACTGTACTCATGCCCCTTCACAGATGTTAATACTAACAATAACAATATAACAAATGTATTTTTAACCTGTTGAATGTTTGCCAACTTTTCTATTGCTGTCAATACAAGCATCCAGAAATACCTGTGGAAAATATGTTTCCATTAATATATTTGCTCATGGGTTCTTGGAGGGAAATTCCCCTCCAGAAGTGACGGGTGACATGTGTGTGTAGTCTGACCTGCAGATCGATAAGCTTACCCCAGCCCTCTGTGTGATTTCTATAGTTGCCGGTATTGTACAGACTATTTTTAGTTGTACTTCCTTCAGAGGTGGGACTTTCCTGGATCTGATCATCAGTGTGTGATAGTTACACTTAACAAATACTTACCTGTGTGTTCACATTCCCCCGGCTTCTGTAACTGTCACTTTTTATTTATATACTAGCTTAAAAATGTGCGTGAAATGTGCAGACACAGTTGCTATATCAGTCCATGGAAGAAATATGGCACATTTATTCACTTAAGGGAAATCCCATGTAGTCTATAAAGCATTCTGGCTGACAGAGCAAAAATAGGACTACGTTTAGAAAGCTTTTCCATTGCCAGGTTGTAACTTAGTCCGTATCTATTTAATGTAGTTAAAAGGTAACGTCTGTATTTGATCTGGATTGTGTTACAGGCATTAGTCAGACCTATATATCTCTCAATACTCCAATTTTGTTTGGATACTTTTGTTGTTCCTAGCCTCACATGCAAGAAATGAAATAAAAACTTCTGCTAAATGGCTCAATGGCTCAAAGTTACAAAGTGATAAGTCGACAGTGTAGATTGTCATATGTAGTTCAACTCCTGTCAAAATCCCAGATACAGTGGCGGGTTCCAGCATGTGCCTTGATCGTATGTTTCAGTATTGCATGATTTACATCTAGTTTGTCACAATAGACTTGTTGTGTCAGGCACCTGAAGGTGCTTCATTTCATTAGAACCCTCGTCAAGAATGATGACCAATGGGGAGCCCAAGACCGACAGAAGCTCGCTAAAGCCTTTGGTGTATTGTTTGAGGCCCGACAATGCACGGTCAACAACTACAATCCATGTCTTTGTAGGCTGTTACAACACAAAGCCGCGTTATTGTTGAGCCTGTTATTTAACCGGTTATTTCCTCTCTATCACATAACATCTTTGTTTGGAACCGTGAAGCCTCGCTAGTGTTCTCCTCAGAGGAGACGTGGCGTGACCCGGGGACATAGCCGGTCTCGTTGCCCTGGCTGCAAGGACACAGAGAATAGAAGGAGAAGATTTACAGTCTGCATAGTTTTCACAAGAGCTATGTATCTATGTATATCTATGTATGTAGTTAGCAGTAGACTTGGAATGGTAATAATAGCTACATGAGTTATGGATTAGAATAGTTACAGTTAGACTACCATAAGTTAGAATAAGTTAGTTAGAATAGTAAGCATTAGAAGAGGCTGCGTGAGAAAATACAGCTCCAGTTGGAAATCAAGACACACAAGCACAGCATTTTACTCACTGGCCAACTGCCGTTTCCCACATGTTATGATTTACCCGACCTTCCTTATTTCCGCTGGAGAATGGAATACCCTTGTTCCTCTCGTTCTCTCTACCCATTCACACCTCGTTTACATCTCACACAATGATATTGTCACCTTGAACCACCCTTTTTTTATTGCGATTTTTTTCTTTACCCTTTCTACCAATTCCAGCGTAAATGCTTTCTATTGTGTCCTCCCCGGCAGAGATCTAGACCAACCATAGCGTCGGGGGAAGCGATGCTACACACTTATAACACACACACATGTTGTCAATTGGCCTAGTGCTGATGGACTGCTTTTTGATGCGCTGTGTGACCCTCCTCTTTTTGTTGGAGAAGGGAAGCAAAGAGCCTTCATTCATGAATGAACTATTTGAGCTCTGCTAGAGAAAAGCTGCCAATGATGCGTCCCTCTCCCCTCCCGCTCCCGAGAGCTCTGTTAGTATTCCAGTCAATGCTGTTGAGGAATTCCACACAGCTTTGTAAATAACCCCCAGTCCTCCATACTGCTAATGGGAATGCATGTTGTTTAACCATCCTATAGGGGCTCATGCACCATGAATGGAGGGCTTTACAGCCTCATTAAGGCTTGTGGTGTTATTGCCCAGTAGCCCTGCGTTGTGGGGTACTGGATGTTTGCTATGGAGGGATGTGATTGGGTAGCGCTTAATAATCATCGTCTCCTCCCTCAGCTTTTTCCTTGGAGGGATCTGGCCTGAGCTTCGCAGATCTGTTCCGTCTGGTGGCGTTTTGCTGCATCAGCAGGTGAGGTTCTCTGTGCACATGCACGTGCGCACACGTAAACACTCACTCAAACAGACATACTCTATCGTCAACCCCATTCATCTTTTCCTGAATTCCACCTTCTTCGTATGCATTCGATGTACCGGGGGCTTACTTTAAACATTGGCAGACATTTGTATTTGTTTTCTGTTTCTAGTGGTTGGTGTATTATGTTATGTGATATGTTATGGTCGATCCCTAGTATTTCATCTGCTAGCTCTGTCTAGGCAAGTTGAAGTAATTGTGTTTTTTAACTTGCTAGAGGGCATACTACACTGGAAGAGGAGGTGGTTGTAACTTTGAATCCATAATAGTCTTTTTAACTCCCACCTCGCCTAACCCCATATATAGCGCTCTCCCCATGAAGTATCTTCTGGGAATAGAGTTCACTAGTAGTCCAGCCTCTAACCCCCCCTTCCTATTCTCTCTGCACGGTGCCTATTTCCAGGGATGTGTTACCTTTTACGCTGAAGTTACCAGAGGCCATCACCACAGCCAAGAGCCCCAGGGACCTGGAGGAGGTGGCGAAGCTAGGAGCAGGTGGGATTCTTTTATATTTTCTCCCACGGGCGCCAAGACGATGTTACATTTAATTTGTGGATGAAAAAAGTTATGATGAGTTCTTGTTGACGCTCTACTTTCAATCAGCATCGTGTTTCTTTCAGATGTTTTTCGTTAAGGTGTTGAGGATTTTCTTAAGGATGCATTGACTTCAGTGTCCTTCCAAACGCAGATAGTAGCTCTTTAGTCGGTTACGCAGTGTGTTGTGTTTTAACTTTACCTTCAACGGCTATGGAAATGGTCTTCTACGCTCTATTTTGTTTGAAAACAATCACCGCATGTCACGTCTCAAATCCAACTTGTTCTATGTTTTCACATGAATGGTGTTAGGTGTTACATTCTCTTTAAACAGATTGAATTATAAAAGCAGTTCCATCTGAAGTCTATCATATTTTGTAAAGTCAGGAAAGATCCACCAAAACAACTTCCCAAGAGGCGGTCCTACACTCCATCCACATCTGTTCTGTAGCCAAACAGAAGCTTGTAAAATAGCCACATTCCCCAGCTAGCATTGCACGTAGCTGGCACACCAACCAGCTGAATGACTCAATCCCCGGGAATAAAGGCCCTTCTCAGGCCCAGATCAGTGCTGCTCCGTCAGGCTTGAACTTGAAACAACCGCTGGGTGTGCTTGTGTTGGCGTCTCTCTTCACCTGAATGACAATTTGGCCATTAGGGCTACACTCAGTATGTGCTTTCAGCTAAAGATAAAGCAAAGCAAATGAGATAAAAATTCAAACGTCCAATGAAACTGCACAGTTTACATAGTAAATGAATGGTTACTTGGCTGTTTGTCTTGTGTGTCGTAAAAACACAAATTCTGTGAAGAGAAGAGAGAATTGTACATACAAGAGAATGAAGGATATATACGTACAAGAGTTTGAAGGATATATGCTGTCCACAAATGAACCAATATTCTTTTTCCAAAAGCACACTTAAACATGCCCTGTGTAGTCATTAACTAGGATTGAAAGTTACTAAAATTCTCTTAATTCATGGAAATAGTAAAAAGATTGAACATGTTATTGTTAACAATTAATGTCGCAATGTGTACGATTGAGTCCCTAGTTTCAGTTGTAGGGATGAGACTTTCATAATTCAAAAAAGTCAATAACACTGTCCTCTCTTACCGGGTTTGCAACTGTGTAACACAAACCGACAGACTCAGTGTAGCTCGCTGCATGGGGGCCATTTATGGCATGGGGTTTGGATGTGTCCACAGTAAGATCATACATGGCATGCAGGACAATCTTTTGAACAAAGACAGCCTTTTTTTTTGTAGAATATAATATAGGATATGAGAAGTTTGTGAATAAATTGAAATCACTATAATCACAGATATTTCCAGGCAATTTGAAGCTTGTAGTTAGTTTAAATGTTTTGTTACTCTTAATATTTGCATTGGTTCCTTCCTACCTTACCTTCTGTAGTTGATAACACAATGAAGTTAATCACCACAGATAAAACCAGTTACTGACTACTGTCATTACTTACTCAGTGGCCCTTTCCAGTAATGAAGGGATCAACGGCCTGTAAACTCAGATGACACCTTATTTACGTAGAAATACGTCAGGCCTCTTATGTACTCAAAGGCTTTTGGGTTCTTCTCCATCGAACAAAGCCTACCTATCATCCATGGTAGGTGGTATGGGAATATGTATGCAGCCATATGCATTGTGTCCTTACTACTGTTGTTTTCGGCATTATAGGTGGGTGCTTTGATTGAACACTGCACAACAGTCATCTTGGGAAACACAATGGAAAAGTAGATAGCTGTGTGCCTATTTCTCCACATCTAATCCACACATGGAATAACCTCTTCCTGTCATCGTATCTGATAATAAAAAAATGCTATTGACGATAGGCTAAGCTAAGGCTATGTTGGCCTGATGCATACAAAATGCTTATGTCTCTCATTAATCACTCCTTTAATTACCATTGACGTGGTATCCAAGGTAATATAACGTAATGTATTGCGGAAATTCCATGGCCTATTTACCTTTCCCGAACCACATTGATGAAGAACAAACAGAGTAGGGGGGCTGCAAGACTATGAGCTGGCCTAGGTAGGCATGGAGGTCTGTGCTCGGTACCTATCTTATCGGTATCAGCGTGTCTGTGCTTGGATTTCATAGCTTGATAGTTTGTTCTTGACAAACTAGACTTTCCAGCACAAGTGCCTCAGTGCCAGCAATAAGCAGAAAGCAATTCACCCAGGACACCCATAGCCCCAGTTGCCGTATCTGTTGTTAACAGGTTGTGTGTATGTGTGTGGGTGAGTGTATATGCAGGTGTATGCTTGTCCCTGTGAAAGTGCAATTACATTAAAGCAATTCAGGAGTCCAAATGTGTAGGGGAAGAGCCAATGATAAAATTAACATTTCACAGAAGAGGGCAAAATAAAAATAAATGCTTGGAAAAAATGCCATGAAACTAGATACATAGATATATATTAGTATAGTTTGTGTTAATGAGTGTAAGTGAGAGAGAGAGAGAGAGAGAGAGAGAGAGAGAGAGAAGGGAGAGAGACAGACAGACAGACAGACAGAGACACAGAGAGAGAGACACAGACACAGAGAGAGAGAGAGAGACAGAGAGAGACAGAGAGAGAGAGAGAGAGAGAGAGAGAGTAGGATGAGAGCATGTTTGTATTTGTAATCCAATGAGGGGAAAACAAAGGGCTGTTCAGAGACAGGGAGGTTGGGGGGGCGTGAGAGAGAGAGGGAGCGAGTAAGGGAGATATGTCTAGAGAGACGCAGGGACAGAGAGGGAGAGAAAGAAGGAGGCGGGAATGCTGTGTTGACAGAATACTCACAGTGACACGCACACTCAAAGTCACACATGCCTACAAACACAGATTAGAGCGAGTGAGTCATAACATACTGAGCTAGTGGCAGAGAGGGACTGACGCTCTGAGGTCTAGTAACAAAGCACATGTAGTCATCCTCTCCGGGCTACATCGGAGCCATTCTCTGTGAGGAGGAACGTTGTCCGTATGTCACACAGCTCAGAGGAACACACCGTGAGTACCGTTGCACTTTGTCTCTCAGCGTTGTTCACATCTAGCAATTTACCACCTATATGTGTTTTTTGTGTCTTCTCAACAGTGTTCGTGCTGGTGAATCTTTGGTTTGGTTTGTGGGTTGGGTACTTCTGTCTCTTGATAGGGGAACAGGTGTGCTTTTGTGTGACTGAAGTCTGGCTGTTTGTTCGCTAGGAGATTACTGTTGCCGCCCAACGTCAGCAGCACATCCTCATCACTGACTCTGTAAAAAACTAAGACTGAGTTTTCCGTTGTTTTTTTTGCAAATACTTGCTGCTTTGATGGAGTCGTCTACCATTTTCATGGATTACTCATCAATGGAAACTATTGCAGTATCGCTCAGATTTTTTGACAACATGTTTTATGAATTATACAACATAAAAAAAATATGTATAATTTTTTAAGTACAGCATGCAATATGTATTTGATTCTCAATGTTTATACATGTCATTGTGTGATCATGTTTTTTATGTATTGATTGTCTGCCAATAGCTTTAGACGGTTATGGGCGAGACGGTTATTCAAAATGAGTTTTTTTCTGGCGTGGTTGCCACGCCTTGAGGGACATAAAGCCATGCCCATAACACAGGTCTATGGCCTCAATATAGACATATAAAAAATCTCCTTGGACATTGACCAGCTGTTTATAGGATTAACCTCCCCACCTCACTTAAAGTTGTTATTCATCTCCTCCTGTTCTCCTCCAACAGGCTTCTGGGACTCTGAGCTTTGCTTTGGTAAAAAGCGTGCTGTCTCCTGGTCCTCCCCGGGGACTAACGCCCCCGACAGGCCGCCGCCCGCTGCCCAGCGGAGGGTAACCTTGGACACCAGCCCAAGGGCCCGTCCCTGGTTGCTAACGCGCAGCCCTTCGGAGCTTGAGTGCTGCCAGAGCAACGGCGCACTCTGCTTCATCAACCCCCTCTTCACCAAGGTCCACCAACCCCCCCTGCCCTCGGAGACCACCCCTGTAACACCCCAAAAGAGCCCCTGTAACCAGGTGAATGAGGAGGAGGAGCCTGTTGCCGGTAGCGACAGTAGCAGCAACCAGGGAGCCGGCGACGACGGAGAGAGTCTCGGCCGAGTCTCCAGGGCGGAGACTCTCAGTGAGGTGAACGTTCTGAGGAGCTCTCAACAGACCTCGGTAACACAGCCAGAGCAAGGCACTCGAAGCACCAACCAATCACAGAGCACAGCGATCATCGGCTTCTCCTGCTCACCTCCGCCTCAACGACCCCCGCCTCCTCGCCAGCTCCCACACCGGCCCGTTCCCCCCCCGCCCGTCAAACAGTGCAGCATGCCGGAGAAGATATCCTGGACAAAGGAGCAGAAGGAGCAGAAGGAGACAGGTGGCAGCTTCCTGCACCGGCTGGGCTCCTCCTTGAGCATCAGCACCTCCTCCTTCCCCTCCTTCTCCTCCTTCTCCTCCTCCTCCTCGCCGCCGACCAAGAAGCTGAGCATCAGCTCGCCCATCTCCATCCCACGGCCCTCGCTGGTCTCCCTCTCCTCGTCGCCCCGCCGGGTGAAGGCCTCGCCCTCCACCAGCCAGGACGAGGTCACGTGCCACCTGGCCATGGAGGAGCGGACCATCCAGCAGGCCCTGAGCCGCTCCCAGGTGACGCGGCAGAACGCCATCATCACCCGCCACCACGACGCCCTCGACGCTGTCGACAGCCCCGGCTCCCAGAGCTCGCCCGACGCCACGCCCCGAGAACAGGCGAAGGGTTCGCAGGGCGGCGGCGGCGGCGGCGGCGGCGGCGGCGGGCAGCGGCTGAGCGACATGAGCCTCTCCACGGACTCGTCGGAGCCCGACTCCATGGACCTCTCCTTCTCCTCCTTCTCCGCCTTCAGGCTGCCGCCGTTGCATGACCCCAGCCCCCCCACCCTGGCCGACTACGCCGCCCACCTGCCCCTGTCCCTCTCGCCGCCCCTTCACCACCGCCTCTGCCGCCAGCAGAACCACCAGGGGCCCGACAGCAGCATGGAGGAGGACGAGGACGAGGACGAGGACGAGGACGAGGACGAGGAGGAGCAGGACTTCGGCGTTGGCCTGGAGAGCGACCCGGACGCCGAGCAGGACCAGGACCTGACGCTGTTGCCCCCGGGTCGCCGCGGCGGCGGCGCCAACCGGAGGGCCAGTGCCGGGGCCCTGGGCCTGCAGAGGGCGCTGCAGTGCCAGCTGCGCAAGATGACCGGCGTGTTCCGCTTCAGCTCCCTCCTGACGCCGGAAAAGCGGGCGGTGCGGCGCGTGCTGGAGCTGTCCCGGGACAAGTCGTCGTACTTCGGGTGCCTGGTGCAGGACTACCTGAGCTACATGTGCGAGGGATCGCAGGCATGGCAGGGCCACGACTCGGGCCTGGAGCTGCTGCAGACGCTGCGGCAGTTCGTGACCCAGATGAAGAGGTACCTGAGGCAGAGCTCGGAGCTGGAGCCGCCCATCGAGAGCCTCATCCCCGAGGACCAGATCGGTGAGCATCTCAGACCTCCGAAGCTTTTCTTTTGGTCACGTCGGAGTAGGGGGTCTCGGCTGTCGAGCTCTTCTTCATTATGGCCCGCGGTGACGCAACATATACCAACTGCTCGTCAACTGGTTATGACCTCATCTGCGCTGGGGTTTAGTACTGCAATTACTACGCTCTGGGGTGGAGCGTCAATGTATTTAAAGAGCTGCAATGTCTTCATGCTGACCTCTCCACCACCGCTGTGTCGCTACTTTGTGTTCTATATCGAGGTTTATAGAAGATGAACGCATGTAGGTATAAAGTGCATCAGTGACTGACTTTAGATGGGGAAGGGTGGTAGGGGGATGAATAATGTGGAAGTGAAGCAGTGTTGTCAATTGTTTTAATGCAGCAGTTTCACTTCTACGTTTTAATGATGAGCCTTGTGGAAAACTTTCCTGTGGAAGCTCGCATCCTGAGGGCTGTGTGTCGGTGTGCATGTGTTTTAGTGTGTATGTGTGTGAGAGCGCGCGTGTGTGTGTGTATGTGTGTGTCTGTGTGTGTGTGTGTCTGTGTGCGTGTGTGTGTGTGTGGCTAAGTGTTTGCAGTCAACGTGAGTGAACATGCGAGGCGTACGTGTTCAGACCAGAACTTTGTTGGTCAGACATTAATTCGACATTCGTCAGCAAAGCCTTCTGCAGGTGTGCTTGGACAATGTTCGCCAAAACCTGTTTTACACAGCAGCCTTTCCCACAGGCCTCCTTTATTTCTGAACACAGTTCTACATACGCATATGAAATCAGAAAAACACACCCACGCACCGATACTTCCACACATACACACACACACACACACACACACACACACACACACACAAACACATAGGAACACCTGGGGGAAGCAAAGAGGATTCCTGTGTTGTCCAGCTCGTATCAGCGGCCAATGACAGTACCCACATCCACCCACACACATACACACACACACACACACACACACGAAAAGACACATTCACAGAAAACACATCACTTGAACCAGAGGACAAAAGCCTTGTTTAACCCGACACACAAACCTGTTTGCACACCTTCCAAACTAACAGCAGTTGGACGGGAATCACGTAGGAGGGCTGTGATTACCAAGAGAAGAGACAACTGGATAGTTCTTTAATAACTTAATTGTGTAAGGCCCCTTAAACACCACCAGTCATTTTGTAGCTATTGCTCCATAGTCTTGGTCGAGCTAGTCGTGTCTGTACCTCACTGCTAACAAGTGGTAGTGGGGACGCATATGCAAGAGCAGCCAAGGATTGGTCTACACTCCAGGGGAATAACGAGAAAACAGCATGCATTTCTTCTATTTAGTCTCGTGTGTGCTATGACTCAAGGCCTTTTGGCAGGAAGGTTTATTTTTTTGTATGGAGAATTGCTTCTTCCTTCATTGAGTTCCTGTTGCGCAATATTTTGTTTGTGCCAGTGCTGCTCTCGCCCCCTCCCTTCCAGAAAGTGTTTTGAGTGTGTCTCAGTGTCCCCCAGTCCAACACAGATGTGTTTGTGCGGCTGACTGCCAAAGGAGTACAAGCTCTGTCTCAGTGATGGCTACTTCCATATTTATCTCCTCCTCCAATCACAGCAAGGGGGTTCTGCTCGTGCTGCATGGGCCTCTCTCTCTCTCTCGCTCTCCCTCTCTCTCTCTCTCCCCCTCCCTCCCTCCCTCTCTCCTTCCCCCTCCCTCCCTCCCTCCCTCTCTCTCTCTCTCGCTCTCCCTCTCTCTCTCTCTCCCCCTCCCTCCCTCCCTCTCTCCTTCCCCCTCCCTCCCTCCCTCCCTCTCTCTCTCTCCCTTTCTCTCTCTCTCTCTCTCTCTCTCTCTCTCTCTCTCTCTCTCTCTCTCTCTCTCACATTCTTGCCCTTCGGCTAGTTTCTTGTCCATATCCTCTCCTTTTTCTCGTAATGATTCTCAAAATGTCTCCCTCTCTCTAAACCCTTTTAACCGTCAATCTCTCTCGCTCTATCTGCCTGTCATCACATCTTCTGTGTTGCTTTTCCTCAGCCTGAATCCAAAGAGGGGGAGAGAGGGGGAGGGCGGGTGGAGGGGTATGGAGAACAGGCGCCCTTGTATCTGACCACTACACAGACTGGCTCCATCCAAAGAGGGGAGCAAGTCAATAAACAGGTCGTCTTGAGTCCCTGTTTATCTGTCCAGGGAGCCAAAGGCTTCCCAGACAGGACCCACGGAAAGCACACAAACGTACCTGTAGGCATGAGGGGCCGCTCACAACTCCACCACACATTTAACTTTTGATACACCGTCAACACCATCAATCCCTTGTGATTCAGCCATATGTGTCTGTAAGCGTTTTCACCATTTACTTGGTGTCGCAATACATCTATTGCGACACCAAGTGATTGATATATATAGACATGAGGAGCAAATGAAACGACAAATAAAAATAAGTGACTAAGGTAGCTTGTGTATCTGTGAGGAGTTAACAAGGTCATCACATCTCAGAGGGAGTGGGCCTGGATGACAGCTGTTAGTGTGTAAATATTTACTTGTTAATCATTTTGCCTGCTTTGCCCCCATGTTTACAACCCGTTTTGTTATAAACGGCTGGACATATGTTGACATCCAGGCTGGTCGCTGGACAACATAAGGATGTTTTGGTGAGGAGGTGTATATATCTGGCAGGAAGGACACCTGATAGCACCAAGGGCTGTGACGTTACTAGAGCAGGTTTATCTGATGTCCTGTCTCCTCTGCATCCTCTGGTCTTCCTTTCCTGTTTTAGACAGCTAAACTCTGTGTGTGTGTGTGTGTGTGTGTATGTGTGCATGTGTGTATGTTTGCATGTGTGTGTGTGTGTGTGTGTGTGTGTGTGTGTGTGTGTGTGTGTGTGTGTGTGTGTGTGTGTGTGTGTGTGTGTGTGTGTGTGTGTGTGTGTGTGTGTGTGCGTGCCTGTCTGTCTGAGAGAGAAAATAAATCCCACCAGCACTGCCACAGCCTGCCAGAGATGCAACCTACTCTAAACACCATTGTTGTTTAAATTCTTATTTTTGGTTACTCGGAGGGTGTCATTCAGCCTCCGATGGTTTTGGACGCCGTCCATCACTATCAAAGAGATCCACAGTAGGCTGTCCTACAATGGCCAACCACAGCACCTACGTCAACAGGATGACGTAGGTGAAAATATCACCTACAATTAGGTTTAGCCAAGCTTACATATGAATCTTCATCCTCATCATCGTCTTGTATGAACACCTTCATTTCTACCACTTCATTGGTGACATCACATAGATTACCAAGGCACAGATTTTGCATGGGGGAATTACCGGCCATGTAGTCTGCCATGTTTTTTGTTAGATTTTGTGTTTATTGCAATTTTCAAACCTTTTTAATAAAAAAGTCTAGCAAGATTTATCATGTATATTTTGGAGATATAAATGTATTTTTTATAATATAAAACTTACAGTATATCCCTATCAATGTGTCAAACACATTTTTAAACCAAAAATATGATTGTCCTAACATTTAAAGAGCAGAGAGCTGGAGATGACGTGAGCGCTAGAGTGATTCATTTTCAGATTTCAGTATGCAGATCCGAGCCAAAAACCTGCTGACTTTACCCAATTCAAGGACAGTCAGCAACACTCTCTCTCTCTCCTTTACGCACACACACACAAGCACACACACGCATGCAGGAACACATGCACACACACAAGACGATGGTCCCTTTTCAGCAGCAATGCGGTTTGGACTTGAGCTGGAATTTGTTAGTCATGCTGCACACGCACATCTAATAAGGCACAAAATGTCGACACACTTCCTGCTGGGCTCTCTCCAACCCCTCAACTCTGGCCATCCATGATACGAGACCGCAGCCAGCTCTAAACTCGGTAAAGAGGCGGCTGTCATTTTGCTCAGTGTGACCAGTGTGAAAGGTAGTCAGTCACTACGAGAAACGTTCTTATTTTGAAAAGCACAAAGCACAAAAAAAACCTTTCCACCTAGAGAAGTACGAGACAAACTTGATCTCATAACCAACATACGGAAGAGCCATCAGTGATTCAAAAGGGGTCTGTCTCTGCCTTTCAAACACATTCCCAGGCGCTTCCATCCAGGTCGACTCATGAGCGAGGCCGAGGCCAATCAAAGCACGTGGTTACAATCGGTGTCGCTACACAAAGTGCTGCAAGAAAATACGTCTACCACCGTCCAAATCACAGCACGTGGTCGGTGTGTGTGCGCTTGACGATCGATTCATTGTAACCGTCTCCCCTTTCTCCCTCTCCTCCTCCCCAGACGGGGTCCTGGAGAAGGCCATGCACAAGTGCGTGCTGAAGCCGCTGAAGGGCGTGGTCAGCGCGGCGCTGCTGAAGTTCCAGGTGCGCAGCGGGGCGTGGCAGGAGCTGAGGGAGAACCTGGCCCAGGCCAAGGCCCGGCTGCCCCAGGACATGGGGCTGCCTGACACCCCCCCGCCGGACCCCCTGGCCGTGGAGAAGATCAAGCAGAAGCTGCAGACGCTGTGCAAGATGTACTCCCCCGAGAAGAAGGTGACAGTGCTGCTGCGTGTCTGCAAACTCATCTACGGCGTGTTGGAGGACAGCCCCGGTGAGACACACTCAGGACTGAAGCGTGGCGCGAGAGTGATGGCAGTTTAATGGGTTGACAAAAAAAATCTATAAAAGTGTGTTTATGTGTTTGTCATTTGTGTGGAACACAGTGCACATCTGTTGCGTAAAAGACTAAGACAGATGCCTATGAGAATCGGCAGTGCAGTTAAAAAATGAGCATGGCTATTTTTCTATATTTCTGTGTTTTTTTTATCGGCCGTGAGAGTATTAACCACATGCCAAGCTCTGCCTAACCACCAAGGACCTGTCTCTCTCCTAGGGCGCATGTCCGGAGCGGATGAGTTCCTGCCCATGATGACCTACGTGTTGGCCCAGTGTGACTTGCCTCAGCTGGACAATGAGATCCTGTACATGATGGAGCTGCTGGATCCCTCTCAGCTCAACGGAGAAGGTACGATGCTGAAGCTGTCCACAAGATGGATTGTTTTGCAGGCCAAGTCTAGCGCCGTTCTTTGTTAAATCTTTCTAGAACATAAGAGAAATAAAAAAATAAACAGTTTTGGAAATTGACCTTTGGTATTTTATTCAAGCCTTTTTGTCTGCTTAAACTTTTTTGAGAAAAAACAATAAAAATGAAAAGAGTGAAGAAAAGGACGCCGTTAAAACATTCCGTGGCCTGTCCACCTAGAGCGTGGAATCCATGCAGCCCCAGTGTGTACTCCAAGCACACCCACCAGGCTCTGCCTGAAGCGCCCCCTAGTGGCAAGACACGGCAGTGGTTCGGCCTCTTCCTGAACCTAGCTCGCTGCGCTCCCTCTAACGCCGGGGCCGTGTGGCTCTCCCTCCAGGTGGGTACTACCTGACCAGCGCCTACGGAGCCATGTCCCTGATCCGCAACTTCCAGGAGGAGCAGGCGGCCCGGTTGCTGCGCACGCGCGACACGCTCCGCCAGTGGCACCACCGCCGCACCTCGCAGCGGTCCGCCCCCTCCGTGGACGACTTCCAGGTACAGCTGGTCCCGTTCGCATACGCACGCACGCGCGCACACACACACACACACACACACACACACACACACACACAGTGGACGCATGCTGTCCCAGCTCTCTATGATTAAGATATCGTTATGAAGTCCCTAAGTGTTTTTTTTTCCCCCCAAGATGACATCGTAGTAACTCTGCACATAACACAATGCGGTACAGTTTAGTCCTCTTATCTTAAAACTCAATACATTGGTTTAGGAACGGTCCATCCTGTTGTTTCACACTTAATCCTTCCTTTGTCCTATCGTTGGGGGGGGAAATGACAGCATCGACGACAGGCAGTGTGTCCAGTGGGTCGGCCGTCAGCCCTCGGCTGCTTGGAGTCACCGTCCGCAATGTGCCGACAGAGCACCTCGTTCCCTTGTTTGCCGTTGTTGACTGCGTGTTGTCGTCCTCCTCAGAACTACCTGCGGGTGGCGCTGAAGTCTCTGGACAGCGGCTGCACGGCCAAGACGCTGCCGGTGTGCCCCTACGCCACGGTGGAGGAGGTGTGCCGGCTGTGCGCCCACAAGTTCAAGGTGTCGGACGCGGAGGACTACGCCCTGTTCCTGGTCATGGAGGGCAGCAGCCAGCAGCTGGCGCCCGACACCCACCCGCAGAAGATCAAGGCGGAGCTCCACAGCCGGCCCCAGGCGCCGCCGTTCCACTTCGTGTACCGCCGCGCGGGCCCCCTGGAGGAGACCGCGTCGCCCATCAACCTCAACAGACTCCCGCCGACCTCCGACTCCGACCCCGGCGACCTCGACCTGGGCGACCCCGACCTGGGCGACCCCGACCTGGGCGACCCCGACCCGGGCGCGGCGGTCTCGTCGGACCTTGCCTCCTCCTCCTCCCCCTGCAGCAGCCTGAGCCCCAGCCTGAGCCTCAGCCTGTTGCCGGGGCACCGCGACGTGACCTCCGTGTCCGTGTGACCCGGTGCTTCTAAGGGTCAACCAGGCTGGACTCGCTGAGCCAGCCCCAATTCTCCTTTTTCGGACGGCGCCCGTTGTGGCGCGCATCTCTCCCGCTGGCGGGCCGAGAGGGAAGGAAGTGAGACAGACACTGAGCCGTCGTGTTCCGTCTTGGTTTCTTTTCTGGTTCCCTCATCTCATGTTTCATGTATTTGTGACCCTCTGTGAGGCGGCGGGCGGGAGCAGTGGATCACGTGGACCCCCCCGTTCGTCCTGGAAACGCCTCGGGGAAGGACACATCAACAGGGTTCACCCCGCATGGACAGCCATGGGGACAGAGAGCGCTGTAAGGCTCCTGGTTTTTGAATGTTGAAACCTGTTTACTACGGTTAAATGTTTATTAACGACGATATTGGGTTGGATAATGTTATATACATGATTTGTATTTGTATGATTAACTTGTTGTAGTTGCTGGTAAACTGCCTGTGGGGTGTTTGGGTTCTTTTAAAAGAGACATTAGCAGTGATACTGGTGTCACCGCCTATATTTTTGTTAGAATTCTTTTTTAGAAACTGGCGTATCTTCCTTGTAGAAAGTTAAGTATTTTATATAATGAATGTTTTAATTTTTAGTGATTATCCTGGAGATATTACAGATATAAGCCTTTCAGCAATGATGGAAAGTTCCAGTTTTTAAATGACATGTAACTAAATAAAACCGCCATGTTCTTATCTGTGCCTTCTGGGAACCCTGGCATGGTCATGAAATACAGTACTACTGACAAATATGGCTCCTTTTTTAAAAAAACTTAACATAGAAGTAGACTTCTATGCAATGGCAGTGTAAACCTCTTAGCTGGTCTAAGGTTGCATGCAGTAACAAAATAATATTTATGCAGTACATGGCTCAATGGCAAATATAGAAAGGTTAGGTTAGGTATAGAAAGAAGATACGTGAAAGACGTAGAAAGTACAAAGTATGCAGTCGTACGCAGCGAAGGTGGTGGGGACAAAGTACTAAAATACATGAGTTCAGTTCATCAACGCCTTTATCAGGCTGATCATCATATATTTGATGGAAATATCATGTTGTCATGGATTGACTGGCCCTGTTGTGTACTATGATCCGATTGATTTGAAGGGTAATACGATCGGCACAGGAGTCCCATCTCTTGTAATACATTGAATATGTTAACGGGGAGGGTAGGAGTGCTGGGATAGCAGGTAAATGGACAGCGAGCGTAGAAACTGCAATGAGAAAGGCAGCCGAGAGCCATTTGACAGCAAGGTCAGGGGCATTAAAACACTACGTATATCCACCTAGTAGTACCTTTGCATTTTGATCCGAAACTGATTTTGTAAAGGGTGGGGGATAACTTGCGTCTTTGTAGTCGTTTTTAGTCTTTTACTGCAGCGTAACAGTGTCTTCATGAACCTGTGCAGGGATTGTTTTCACGCATGTCTGCTCTATTCAACAAGTGTCATAAAGGTCACAGGTCATGGCCCCTTAATAAAAGTTGAAAATGGAATAACAGCGGCATGTTTGCTCCAATTTATTTTAAGTAGCGATACATAAATACGTTATGTAATATATGTAAAATGTACATTACACATTGTATGCTATAATGAGGCAGATGGTATCTACTAAACTTTCATTTATAAATATGAGTTTTTTTTATCCGATTTCTTTGTGACTTTGTGAATGCAATTCTTACAAGAATACAAAGGGAATGTTGCAGAGTCACTGCTCACTTGTGTTTATCCCCTCCCCTGGCACTAACCTGGAGTGTTATGCTGATTTCTGTATGGTGAGTGTGGTGTGGTGTGTGTAGGGAAATAGTTTCTAGGCCAAAAAAAGGGCAGGTCAAACAAGAGGAATACCTTAAGCAAAGAGCTTTATTAATGTTAAGGTACCAAAATCTGTCCTAAAATGATGTCTCTAACATTTAAACACAAAAGTAAACCCAATTCTGTCCCAAAAAAGTTCCTTGTGCGTGTAGGATTTACCGCTCAAACAGAGAGCGGGAAACCCTATCACCTGCATCGAGTCGTCATTCTCTGTACGTTGCTAAGCTATACCCGCGGGAGCATGCAGTCATCGGGAGCGTACAGTCCAAACTAATCCAGTGCCATCTTACAGTCATTAGAATCTCACCTAAAAAATAAAAGTACATTATAGAGTTTTACCATAAATTATTTTATTATATTATCTATCCTCATGCGAGTAAACAAACGACAAAGGGGGCATTACTGCTCTGGAAAGGGCTTACAAGGAGCAGACCTAGGATCTATGAAAATATATTCAAACAGATATACAGATTGAGACAAAAAATATAAATACATCTATACCTATTTTTTGTACATTTTTACATCAGTAATATCACCCATGTGAATATCACAAATTATATAGAAGTGTCTCACAACAAGACAACTCATTTTTGAAAAGGTGAATGTCTCGGAGACAGTTTGATCAGTTTCAAAATCATGGTACCGTAATTGAGATCTTGAGCTTGTAACTTGGAAACAATAGCAGCATAGAATTTGTTTAACCAAATCAATTAAGCATCAGTTATATATTTATGGGGCTTAAGCAATAGGGGGCACAAGAAATACAAATACTTTTCTTGTTGCTTCAATGGATTCTCTTTTGAGGACATTGCGGACAGAAAATATGTTCTTCCCTATGCAGTGTATATTATAGAGACAGTAACTTTGTGTAAGCTTTGTAAAAACAGCTTGTCTAGATAGCAGTACTACCTGAGACTGAGCTAAAAGCCAGGGCTGGTGTTAAATAAGTAGGGAGTACATTAGTTGATGTACTCAAAAATAACAACGTTAATGCTTGATGTCAGCATTTCCAACGGTGGACTTACAGGTGCAGCTCACCACTGCTCACTGAATGCTGCTTGTGTAGTTTTGTGAGTCAATCACAATTTGCACAAAAAGCTAATTAAGTGTTTTGTGTTTGAGA
>NC_136935.1:15090824-15140824 GCF_949987615.1 Pollachius pollachius
ATGAGATTTTTATCATTTATTAAGTTCTTTATGTTGTGTATTATTCACTAAAAGCAGTCAACATAAAAACTGCTCTTTCCTTTAGGCCAGGCCGATGTGTTGAGATTAATTATAAATGTCCTCATATTCTTTATTTAACTATTGACTAAAAATAAATGAGTTGTACTGATTTCCAGTCAGTAACGGTAAAAAATCACTTCTTTTTTTTATCGCAGCCTTTGCGATTTGCATACCGCGTTCTATTACATCGCGATTTTGATTTGAATTCGATTAATCGTTCAGCCCTATTTGTGTGTGTGTATGTGTGTGTTTGTGTGTGTTTTTAAATGTGTGTGTGTGTGTGTTTTTGCATGTGTGTGATTTTGTGCGTCAGACTTACGGATGAACCGTAGTTGATGGCCAGTGTCTTCAGAGCCCAGGGGAGGCCAAGCCCGACCAGAATGTCAAACACATTACTGCCGATGGAGTTCGACACGGCCATGTCTCCCATACCTGGACCAAGAGAGAGCGCCAGGTACAGAGAGAGAGAGAGAGAGAGAGAGAGAGCGAGAGAGAGAGAAATGTACACAGAAAGACAGAGAGATAGAGAGAAAGACAGAGCGAGGGAGAGAGAGAGAGACCATGTCAGACACCAAGGTAAACCGACAGTCTTGAGAGAAGTGTGAGGCAGCAAGAGGGACAAGAGAGAGGAGGGGACTGAAAGGCCGACCAGGTAAACAAGGAGACAGATGCACACTAGGAAGAACACAGAAATACACAAAACAACTCCAGAATGAAAGCGGAGTTGACTGGTTAATAGGATGGAGGCAGCGGATCAGAGTGAAAGTGACAGCAACAGGAGTGAGAGGAAGCGTTAGGGAGAGCAGGGAGGAGGCGGTCCAATTGTCATGAAAAATGAAAGCAAAAAAAAATAAATGCATGCTCGTGGGAGTCTGTCCAGAGCCCACCTAGACAGACAGCTAGACAGCCAGAGAACCACCTAAGACACTTCGGACAGACAGACAGTCAACCACTGAGAAAGACAGAAAGACAGTCAACCACTGAGACAGGCAGACAGACAGACAGTCAACCACTGGGACAGACAGAAAGACAGTCAACCACTGAGACAGGCAGAAAGACAGACAGTCAACCACTGGGACAGACAGACAGCCAACCACTGAGGCAGACAGACAGATAAACAGACAACCACTTAGTCAGACAGCCAGAAAGACAACCACTTAAGACAGACAGATAACCAGACAGTGAGACAGCCAGAGAGAAAACCACTTAGACAGACAGACAGCCAGACAGTGAGACAGCCGGACAGACAACCACTTAGACAGACAGACAAACAGCGAGACAGCACCATGTTAAATACTTGATGAGGGGATCAAGAATGAAAAGCAGACCAAAACAGCAGATGAAAGGCTTGAGGAAGAGACCTGGTTGGCTCTCGCCATCATTTTTTAGGAGCCCAGCAGAGAGACAGCTGAGGAGGGGTGGGGGGAGGGCTCACACCAGAGATGACAGGCCTCCTGTCCTCACCCCACCTCCTTTTAGGCTGTTGGGCTGATGCTTTCGTTCCCCTTATTTGGCTACCATAGAGCTCTTCCGGTGTGGTGTTTGTGGTGTGTCTCTGAATGTGTCTGCGTATCTATATATATATATATATGCGTCTATACATATATATATATATATATATATATAGTATATGCTACACATGAACCTCCTAAGATTGGCGCAATTTGATTGGTTCGCTATCTCAGGATATTGGGCAATATCCCATGATTGAGATCTTACACTCTGGATTTTTTTTTCATCACAAAATGTCTGCGTGATGGTTATCACGCTAATAAAAACAAATAAACCGCTAATAAAAACAAATAAATCCCGGCAAAAAGTGTCATCTTGTTTATTTAGTTATTAGAGTGTTCATGTTTAGTATATACTAAAACAATCATTCACCTCAAGCTCCCTGAACAGTGGGGAATAATTGTTAAATATACATATGTATAAATATATATATATATGTGTGTCTATACACTAGTTACACCGGAAACAAAACAACAAGCACGCCACACAAACTTGTTGGGACAAGCAAGGATACGGAGCGGGTGAAAAACTCCTTAGAAGTGTGTCTGTGTTTGTGTATCACTCTGTTCGAGCCTGCACGAGAGTTCAATGTTGTCATTAGCTGTTACGTCTTTCTGACCAATCGCAGTTCAAGGCCCACCTGGGCTGTACCACTTCGGGAGGGGCCGCTCAGTTACTCCCCTCTAGACAAAATCAACTTGGTTGCGACGTTGACAGTTTGTGAGTGTTGCGTCTGTTGAGTGAGTGAGAGGTTGCGGGCGCACAGCTCAGGCTGCCGGACGGCGCTGCAAGGAACTTTTATAAACGCAATATTGTTATCCCGCAGTAATCAGCCCAACAGCCCTGAAACGTTTACGGCCCACCGGGAATTCTCCCAACTCTCCCGATTACCACTCCTCCACCGTGTGTGTGTGTGTGTGTGTGTGTGTGTGTGTGTGTGTGTGTGTGTGTGTGTGTAGGCGTTATTCGATAGCCTGGTATTGTGTATTGGCCTACGTATGGTAGGAATATTCATACTGGTTTAAATAATAAATGTTATAGTATTTCCCATCTTTGCTCAAGAGTTTTGTTCGAAAGTTCAGTGATTGAAACAAATAAAAGCCTGGGCTATTGAAGTTTTACGGTAGGCCTACCATTGTCATGCACCTACCCGATGTCAAGTGGACCGGGTTGAATTCACTGTGGGTCTCTCTTCTTATATCCATCTTACCAAATATATTTTATAACTGTCCTTCTCAACACTCTCTGATCTCACTAAAAGGCTAGCAGCACGAAATCAAGGGATATTTAGAAAAGAAAAAAATGTGCGATTAATCGCGAGTTAACTATTACATTAATGCGATTAATCGAGATTAAATATTTTAATCGCTTGACAGCTCTAATATATATATATATATATATATATTAGTGTGTGTGCAGCCCTCACCTTGTCTGGCCACTATGAGGCTGGCCATGCAGTCAGGGACACTGGTGCCCGCTGCCAGGAATGTGATGCCCATGATGACGTCAGGGATACCCAGCGTGAAGCCAATCACAGTCACCTGACACAGAACATCGTTATTAGCCAATCACAGTCACCTGACAAACCGAACATTGTAATTGGCCAATCAGAGTCACCTGACAAATACAACATTTTTTCTAACCATCACACTCACCTGACACACAGGACATCGTTATAAGCTTATCACAGTCCCCTGACACACAGAACATTAGCTGTGTTCAAAATCGTTCCCTATTCCCTATATAGTGTTCATGATATAGTGTACTATATAAGGAATGAACAAACGAGAATTCGGACACTACGCTGAACATTTGTAAACGTCATTTGCGTCAGTAAATGCGCCGGGTATTTGTGTGACGCAGCCAGATGCGCCCACATCATGTAAACAAACGGTCACTCACGAGGAAAGCTGGAGGTTGTATTGATGTTGAATGTTACATTTCCTTGATCAAGGTTTTTTTAATTAATTTTAAATGTTACATTTTTGATGTTAAATCCCAAATAAATTGTTGAGATTTCTAAACGAAAGCCGGAGACTCCATCATTAAATGTATTCGTTTTCGCGGTTATTCAGCTGTTTCTTCTCCTCCGGAAAAACACGACCGCATTGCATTGTGGTATACGGGAGTAACATCTTATCTGCACTCAAATTTTGGGTATTTTAAGTGCACTATATAGTGCATGAAATTAACCACTGAGAATTCGAACACCACTACAAAATGGCGAGCACCTTATATAGTGCACTATATCCATGATAGGGAACGATTTCGAACACGGCTATTGTTTCTAACCAATCACAGTCCCCTAACACACAGGACATCGTTATAGGCCAATCACAGTCACCAGGCATACAGAACAGTGTTAGCAGCCAATCCCAGTCATCAAATGTACAGATCACAGTAACAGTATTAGCAGTCTCTTCATGTTAACCTAACACAGATTTTCAGCATTATACAGTTAACTTCTAAAGCATTGTTTATCTGAATTTAGGGACATCTACAACAGTCAAAACTATTTACAAAAATAAATAAATCTGTCGAATCAGATCTGCCTTTTCAGTCCAGAAATTCGACTATTCGGCGGCCGTGCGGGGCAGGTCTTTTGGAGTTTCTTTCTATTAACACTGTTTGGGAAGGCTATAGGCCTTTTATATATGCTTGCGCGTTGCGCTCATTACGTTCTCACCTGAACAGTTTTCTGTCAATCAAACTCGTCGGAATTGTAGCCAATTTATTCCTGTCGGGTTTTAACTAGGCTCCTGCCCATAATGCGGTCCGATAATGAACACGGGGCTCATGTATAGGCTAGTGGATAATCCACTATATGAGCCCCGTGTTCACGATCTGGTTGCATTTATTGAGCCCGAAAGAATACACAGCGCTGTGTCGCCACACTGACTGCGATCCTAGAGAAAATGTAGCAATAATGTAAGGGGAGACAGCCGCTTCCCTCTGCGAGATTCCGTCTAGCCAACAAAGTTACAATGAATCAATCGCCACAGTGACATGGACAGTGTCTAAATAAAGCTTCTCTTTATTATTATCATTAGAGCTATGATGCAAATGGTGAATATTAAGCCTGCGGTGGCATCTGTACGCACAGTTTGCAATTTATTTTCAGCACCAACTGCCGCTGCAAAAGAATAATAAAAAGTCACAATAAATGTGTCGATTCATACATATGGTCTGACACGGCTGCACTATAGGTTGGGTCTTTTAAAAAAATAAATAAAGGAAGACGGCGGGAAACCCCGCAGTCGACTCAGATTCTCTGAGTCGACTGCGGGGTTTCCCGACTGATGATTCGAATCATCGACTTTCAAGGGACAGCCCTAATGAACTCCATATCACAATGGCAGTTAGATTTTTCCATGGTATGTGCATCTCTGCACATCAATATATCTCCACGGGGACAGAATTACAGACACAATGCATTGTGGGTAATGTTATCACTCATCACTTCATGGTTCTGTAAATGTCAACTAGGAAGATCATTTTGTGGATTTTTGTTTAATTTCACGGACCGATTCAACGGCTTAGGACCCATTGATCGTTTTGTGGGGCTTTGCACAACCAGCCTGACACAGGGCTGTGCATCTCACTGCCTCCGACAGTACACCGCATGAGAAGATAGAGATACACACATACATCCACTGTCATGGTTTTAGTGTGCATCGATTAAGCCCAGATTCAAACAATAAAATAAGATATATCTCAAATAGGGCTTCGGTTAAAATGTTTCTTTATGTTTCATGGCATGTCAATCGATTGGTTTCTGACTTTCTTATACTCCCTCTCTTACTCCCCCCTTTCTCCCTTTCATTCTCTCTTCCCCCTCCCCCCACCCTCTCTCACTCCCCCTCCCTCTCCCTTTTTTTTCTCTCCCCTCTCTTACTCCCTCTCTCTCTTCCCTCTCCCCTCCCCTCTCTCACTCACTTTCCCTCTTCCATCTCCCCTCACCCCTCCCCTCTCTCTCCCCTCCCCTCTCTCACTCCCTTTCTCTCTTCCATCTCCCCTCACCCCTCCCCTCTCTCTCCCCTCCCCTCTCTCACTCCCTTTCTCTCTTCCGTCCCCCCTCTCCTCTCTCACTCCCTTTCTCTCTTCCATCTCTCCTCTCCCCACCCCTCACTTTCCCCTCCCCTCGCACTCCCTTTCTCTCTTCCGTCCCCCCTCTCCTCTCTCTCCCCTCCCCTCTCTCATTCAATTTCTCTCTTCCATCTCCTCTCTCCCCTCCCCTCTCTCACTCCCTTTCTCTCTCCCCTCCCCCTCCCCCCTCTTTGCCCTCCTCTCTCCCCCCCCTCGCTCTACCTCCCCCCCTCTGCTCCAGTGAGGGGGTGTCTCTGCGCTCACCATCCAGACCATGACGTAGGAGTAGCAGGCGATCCAGAGGGTGGAGGCAGTGAAGGACAGCATGAACCAGTTCTCCCAGCGCGGCGTGGAGCAGTTGGGGACCGTGAAGTACAGAATCAGGCACAGCGGCCAGGCCAGCAGCCACTTCACCTTGTTACACACGCCGCCTAGACACACACACACACACACACACACACACACACACACACACACAGATAAATCAAGCATATATGTACATATACACACACACACACACACAGGCACACACACACACACACACACACATACACACACACACACACAGACACACACACAAACAAACTTTCTGGTTTCTTTGAATTTACAAAAGTCAAACAGCCAAATGTCATCGCAGAAAAACAACACCCCATCATTTAATTGGACTCCCATTCCTTCTGGTTATAGCAGATAATCATGCAATGAGTGATCTCAGGGGGCATAAAGTCTGACTCAGATATGAGTCTCCTGGTTAGTTTTTCTTCATAAAAAAGTTTTTTTTTGATATCATTTTTGCGCTACACTTGGAATATAAAAACATGAAGAATAATGACAAACCCCTTTTTTTAAATAGTAATACTCTCAGCACAAATAACAAAAAAAAAATTCTGCTTGTCCAATTACCTGGACACTGGAAAGGTATGAAGGGCCCCTCTCCATCGGCCTCCACCACCTCCTCCTCGTCGTTCTCGTTGTTCTCATTGTCTTCGTTTTCAGTCTCGTTGCCGGCCTCCTGGTCGTCACGGCGACGGCCGGGGCATCTCTCGGCATTGACTCCGCCCACCCCGTTCTCCTGGCCACGCCTCCCTGCGGCTTTCCCCGCCGCGTCCGTCTCCCCGTTGGTGAATGTCCGCGTGTTGATGAGCCGTTGCCGCTGTGAGGACATAAAATTAAAAAAATGGACCCCAACTCTTCGTCAAGTCAGGTCCAATGTATTTCTCTCCTCACGCCCACGTTGGGCCTTTAGCCAAACCCTGAGGTTAAATGATTTGACTTCCCGATTTGAGTGATGTTCTAAAAACAGTTGGCCATTCTGCACAGGATGTCGTGTGCGTGGAGCTCGCCGACAAGCACAGCAAGGGTAAATCAAACGTCAGCAGACATACGCATACATGGTTATCGGTTGCCTAGCGACCACCAGAACAGCGTTGGTTGCTAGTGCAAATTTCAAGCTAGCGATTTTCAGTGGAAACTCAATTTCAGTGGAAACAGCACATGGTTTTGCTTGTCTGGCCAAGGTTATGATAACGTTGTGTATTTGTGTTTGTAAAGGAGAGACAGTCTAAGTTTGGAGATGAGAATCATCCAAACAGTATGTTTTATTTCCATGCACTGTGTATAACACCAGGGTTCATGCCTTATTTGGTTGTAAATCACACGGTTACAGCCCTGCTGAAACCACAGCACCACTGTCCTCCCCAGTAAACTGTGCTGCTCCATGTATCAGGACTGACATCCACTGCTCCATACTGGCACACTGGACCTTTGACTTGTGTAGTGTGGAACAAACTTTGCTGAGATGTGCTACCTCCGTTGAATTCAGAACATACTTGATCAAATGATCTTTCCCGTAAGCTTTCTGCTAATTCTTAAATTCATTGCATTTTTTAACTTTGCCGTTATTTTCTCTCACGTATGTATTTTATTGGATTGCTTAATTTTATTTTGCACTTTCTACAATGCATTATTTTACTTTGCCTTTGTTTTCTTTTACTTATCTATTTTCTTTTATTATTTAATTTCAAGACAATGTTTCTATGTGAAGCACTTTGAGTCTGCCTCGTGTATGAAAAGTGCTACATAAATAAAGTTGCCTTGCCTTCCCTTGCTTTGCCTTTCTCGTATGTGACTATACGCACCTCCACCGATACAGAACTATGATCGACTCATCTTGTGTGCGGCTTTCTAAAGCTACTCCAGCTGCTATTGTAGAAACCCACTCCTACCACACTAGCCATATTTCCCAGCTCCTCCGCACCGCATTGATTGCGTGCTTTGATCGCGGCCGGGTCCAGCTCGCCAGTCTCTTTGAGGCCAAAAGTGGCGGCTAAATGACGAGGTATGAGCACGGTGTAGCAGCGGGCGACCGGAGCCCACCTCGGTGATGAGCATGCGGGAGGCCATGGTGAGGCGTGTCCGCGGGGAGAAGTGGCTGGTGATCATGATGCGCATGCCTGCCTCGGAGAAGGACAGCTGGTGGGGGTAGGCGCACAGCAGCTCGTCCACCATCAGCACCGACTGCTTCCTGTGGTGTTTGGCTGTGGGGGGGGGGGCAGGCAGGGGCAGGTACGCAAAGAAACCAGAAAGGTAGGTACACACGCACATACAAACACACACACAAAGAACATATGGACACAAACATGCAGATACACAAACATAAAGGCATCAATGAGGAAATTGTCAAGGCATATCATATGATATGATGCTTGGACCACAAGGTTATATCTATCCATCTGCCATCTATTTATCTATCCATCCATCCATCAAGCAATCTATCTTTAGCTCTCCATCCATCTCTCCCTCTTTCAATCAATCAAACCATCTGTCTATCTCTCTATCTATCCCTCCATCCATCTCTCTCTCTCTCTCTCTCTCTCTCTCTCTCTCTCTCTCTCTCTCTCTCTGCATCTGTGTCTCTCTACCTTTCTTCAGCAGCACGGCGGTGGCATCGCAGCTGTCCTCTAGCTCTGTGTTGCTGGCCGCCCCGTTCCTCAGGTTGGAGCTCTTGTTCCGCCTCTCCAGGAAGCGCACAATGTGGGAGTTCATTCTGCGACACAACCCCCCAGCATCCACACATGTCTACGTTTAGCGCTCAAACTCTCTTATGTTGTTGTTGCTCGTGACTACCTGAGGAATGTCAACGGGACTGGTTTAAAAAGAATCTAGCTCAAAGTACACGGCCGTGTCGGGACAGACGCTTAATAATTTAGAATTAGAATTTAGAATAAAATAGAATTTAGAATAAAAAAATATTTAGAATAAAGTAGAATTCTACCGTCTAAATCAGGCTTAAGTTTGATAGGAAAGCTGGCAAAGAAATACAGCTTGAGTACATTTGGGCCATTTGTGCTTTGCTTCGTTTATCACTATGATTCCACTCCTACTTTGGGTCGTGCTAAAAATATGAAACCAAAATTCAAATTCCTTCCGCTTTGGGCTTCAGCATGAAGAAATATACCAAAGTGAGCAAAGTGGTGAGTGTTGATTTAAGAACTGTGCCTCATCCAGCTTGGCATACTCACTTCATTATCAATATGTAGACGAAATACATCAGAATCAGTGTCAGAGCCTCCCACCTGAAACAGACATGGTCACATTTTAGCTGCTGTTTTTATAAGCACAGCATTAAGTCAGCAGGAGTGGCTTTCTGTTCCTGGGGAAAAAACAACAATGAAATCAATACAAATACCACAGATTTACTGATAGTGACTTACCACACAACTTTTTCATCATATATGAACTGCAGGAAAAAAACAAGAAGGACACGATCGAAATAGTTAACCAACTGATTGAAACGACTTGCACTGATATTAACAAACAGATTATGATTCATAGAGAAGATATTTAAAATAAATACAACTTCATCTTCCTGCACTCAAATTGGTTGACTTTACGACATTTTATATGTGGTGTTGCTATGGTTTCATGCTTTTTTTGTAAAACCTCAGCTTTAAGTGCCTTTGTATAAAGCTGAAGGACTAAATGCAATGATAATGTATCCATATTTAATCCTTTAACACACTACCAGCCCACTCTTGTCGGCCACTAAGTAACAAATATAGTAATCCTATATATGTATGATGCAAGAATACCATTACTATGTTAACTAATACATGAAAACCTATTGTGAGTGCGACAGTGAAATGGTTAGAGCTGCTTACCACGATTAGGGCAGAGATGGAAAGTGTGTAGTACGTAGAGTCTCTGAGTAGAGGCCAGCGAGACAGACGCACCACCTGGTAGAGAGACATACAAACAGAGAGCAGATAATGTGTGTGTGAGAGAGAGAGAGAGAGAGAGAGAGAGAGAGAGAGAGAGAGAGAGAGAGAGAGAGAGAGAGAGAGAGAGAGAACAAAGATATCACTGGATGGATTAGAGTCAGAGCAATTCTTTGAAATAAAGAGAGAACAAAATAAGTAAATAAAGAGACAGAATGAAAGAGAACGCGAGAAAGGGTCACACAAAGAGAGAAGGGGGACAAAAAAAGAGAGAAAGAAAGAAAGCAAGATAGATAAAGAGTAAGAGGATGAGTGAATTATTCCACCCATCTGTGCTGATGAGGGCAACCTATAAACAGGTGAGGAAGAGCAGAGGGTGGACAGCCAGACAGACTGGTGGCCTACCTGTCCAGCGAAGATGCCACACACGCCGATGATGCAGAGGATGTTGAAGACAGCTGAGCCCACGATGGTGCCAACGCCAACGTCCCCCTTGGTGATGAACACCCCTGTACACACAATGCTCCACATCAGATCAACAGGGAACACCCACCACTGAAATAAGAGGATCACAGGAGTCTGAATTAAGGAGGGGAATTTAAATTGGTTAATCTAAGGAAGCAAATTTAAGGTGGTTCATTTAAGGTGGTCAAATATTTCCATATTCTACAGAAGAAAATAATATAGCAATACAGATAACACAGAAGAATATCTATACAAGTTATTTGGCAGAGGTATACAGTATTAAAGGGTACAGTGAGGCTATCTATTTGTTGAGGTCATTGTTCCGGGACTACACCCTCCATTGGTGCGATTTGGGTAAAGAATGCACAGGAATGCAGCTGATGTTGAATGCCACGATTTTTTCACAAATAACATATGACCATATGAATATATTACGAGTTCTCTCTCCTGTTGGCACAAAGTGAAGCCTGACGGTTCGCCTTCAGGCCAAATGCAAGATGAAGCCATGTTGAGAATCAATTGAGCAGGCCAACCACATTATTAACCCAGTGACCTCAAAGTGTACCCAATCAAAAAGTCTTAACGACTGTGTGGTTTTACACATTTTAACCTGTTCAATTGACTCATTTTACCTTATCTGTGATGTTAACGTTTTGCTATTGGATTCACATGTTATAGCATAATCTGAGTCATGTTAGAAGAAATTAAGATTTGCAGTAATCGCACAAACACACTTACATTACCACAGAGCCATCATGTTTTCATTTAGCTAACCCCAAAGTGCTTTAATGGTGATGTCATGACACAAGGACAGCTGTCCATATTGAGACTGATATTTTGTGTGAATTTTGAGGATTTTAATATAGTGGTAGGCTTATGAATCTGTGACATAAAGGACAGCTGGTCATTACCGATGACCACTGCTAAGGTTATAGCGTCACTTTAGCCAGATACAGAATACTGAAACCCTCTTTTAATGTTTTATGTTACACAAACACATGGATATGTGATCTATTTTAAGCTATATTTCATTTTTAATCCTTTAAAATAACTAATGGCTTTAGTTTAAGCACAATATGTCTTGGTGGCTAAGAATACTGGTGCATGACTGGGTTTGTGTGTGTGTCTGTCTGTGTGTGTATGTGTGCCTGTGTATGTTTGTGTGTGTGTGTGTTTGTGTGTGCTAAAGTGTATTTGTCAACAATATGTATCATATTCAAAGAATGATAGGGTAAGACAAGCCAATATCTGTTTTCATACCTGGAAGAAGCAGGTGGATCATGGATATTTATAATCCATCTTATCTTTATCCAATTAAATTTGCTACACTTATCAACTGCAGTTGTATGTGATTGCTTTTTGGTTATTAAATACTATCTCTAAATCTCCATGTCACCTATATCTGATGTGCTTCTGGCTATGTTGATTAAGTTATTGATGGAATGCATTCCCAAAGCCAATCTATTGATATGTGAACTTAAAGGTCCAATGGCATGAAAAATTCACTTTATGAGGTTTTCCAACATTAATATTAGTTCCCCTAGCCTGCCTATTGTCCCCCAGTAGCTAGAAATGGTGTTAGGTGTAAAACAAGCGCTAGGTATCCTGCTCTGCCTTTGAAAAAACAAAGCTCAGACGCGCCGATTTGGAATTTTCCCATATTATAATATTCACATATTACCTCCTCTTTCTCTGCTTTGCCCCTTTAATAGGTCCATGCTTTGCCCACCCAGAGAATTTGGCCCGCCATGAGACAATGAGCTACGACCGTGCGAGCGCCACATGTGTGTGTGTGTGTGAGTACACACACTTTAACGCAAGTGTTGTACACTTCTTTGTTATTTGGATAACCGTTCTGCCATTGGTGTTATGGCGCATAATACGTCGGGTTCTCTGACGTCTCTAGTATTTCCACAACAAGACTCGTAGTGGGGGTTATCTCAGCCATGGTTGAGCTGCCCGCTGCCCGCTGCGGCAGAGGGGCTCCGGCGGGAGACCTTCGCGGGCAACAATCCCTTTCTCCTCCACGTGCGGTTCAGTCTACTCCAGATTGATGTGGAAGTGGGAGAACCTGAGACGTCGGAGAACCCGACCAAGTCGTTTGAGATTCAGAGAGAGATTTGATATAGATATCTATGTATAATATGATATTATTTAGATATAGAGCTCCAGGACTCCCACCGGATCAGCAGGAGTGCTCTAGAATATTTACAGAACACGGCCAAAAGCTGTGTGCGCCTCGCCCTTGCGATACATCCACTGTAAACACGAGCGCATGGTACCGAGGCCGCAAGCTGCTCAGGGCCACACCCCCACCCTACAGCTTGACTCGCCTCTAAAAACAGCACGTTTGTTGAAGCTTATTGTGGCACTGGCTCGTAGTGGCTGTAATTCTGCACCAAGGCAGAATTTCTTTTCTCAGAAAGTACTGTATTAGGAGCTCACTAACACCTATATAAAAGCATCCATAAAGTAGCATGCCATGGGACCTTTAAGAAGATCATGTTATGAATAATAAGGTATTGGGCAGGACTATTTGTCTTGTGTCATAATGAAAAATATGATGAACCAATCAGTCCCACTTCCTCTAGTCTGTCAAGTAGATAAGCGTGTTTATTATAATATAACACCAGAAAGCCAGAGAGATAAGAGACTCAATACATTCTCTATCCTAATGGCTTTTAAAATAAACTCCTGACTCAAACGCAAGTAGCTATCACTATCATATGCAGTTTGACTCAAATGCCTATACATAATTTACACTGACAAAGAGGAAAATAAAGTATGTAAATGTAGCTCCCATTCCCACTGAAGCTCTTTTGGGGTTTTCTCAACTAGGCTAAGCTAGGCAGGACTCCCAGCCGAAAAGGTAGTCGGTTTGATACCCAAACAGCTTACCTGTACTGTATGTAGGTTTTCAAGCAAAACCTTATTTGAGAACACTGTCCCTGTTTAGGCTTTTTGCATAAAAAATACAAAATATGATAATTCTTGCATAGATTCATGTTATAAGTTATTGGTTAAAAGCCGTTAAACCATATATTTTATTTTAAATTGGAACATTAAATGCTGCATCACTGAGTTTCACGAAAACTCTTGGTAGGGGGGTTATTAGATGGAGACTCATCGTTCCCATCAATCATTTTAAGGAGCAATTACTAGATAGCTTGTGGCGAGCCAGAGGATTGCTGGGAATGGTGCACGCACACATGTGTGTTTGTGTGTGTTTGTGTGTTTGTTTGCGTGCAGGTCTTTTGTGTGTGTTTGCGCGTGTGTTTGTGTGCGTGCGGGTCTGTGTGTGTGTTTGCGCACTTGTGTGTTTGCGTGTGTATATGTGTTTTTGTGTGTTTGTGCGTGTGTGCGCCTGTTTGTTTGTGTTTGCGCACACGGGTGTGTGTGTGTGCACGTGTCTGTGTTTGTGTGTGTATGCATGTGTGTGTGTGCCTGTTTGTGCATGTGTGTGTGCGCACGCACGCGCGCGCGCGGGTGCATGTGTGTGTATGTGTGTGCGTGTGTCTCACCGATGACAGAGGTGAAGAGCTCAGGAGCTGAACTACCTGCTGCCATGAAGGTCGCTCCGGCCACGTCCTCGCTTAGATTCAGACGCTGAGAGATGGAGAGAACGAGGGAGGAAAACAGAAAGAATGAGAGATAGATAGAGAGAGATAGAGAGCAAGAGAAAGAAAGAAAGGAAGGAAGAAAGAGAGAGATATCGAAAGACATCCAGAAACAGACCATCAAAAGAAGGGGAGAAGAAAAAAATGAAGAAAGCGCAAAAATAAAGAAAGAAATGCATTTCAGTGCGGTGAGATGAGAGTCTTTAAGAAACAGTTGTAGTAAAAATGAGGAAGTTGAGTCTCAGTATCTTCATGGAGCCCAAATGGATCCACCATGTGTCTGGTCCTCACCTCACAGAGCTTCTCCAGGGAGGGCACAAAGTAGTCATCACACACCAAGGCCAGGGCGTAGAACATGTACATAGCCTGCAGGAAGACCAGGCACAATCCTCAGGCGACACACCACACACACAGCCTACATGGCCAGAGGGGACATCTGGGAAAATATATGCTCTAAAAAACTGTGATTACAAATTACTCCTCTTTGCTTTGTGCAAACATTGGCGTACATCCAGCTTGGTTGCCATGGGTATATATACAGTGTGCTCTGATACCTAAATAATGAATGGGCCGAGTGGTTGATGCTGTATCCTGCTTTAACGCTCTCTCGCCCATGGTACAGACTCCACAGAGCTATGTCTTGATCGGAGAAGGGCTCACAGGGCAGCGATCCTAGGCCCATGTGAGTCCTCCCACTCATGAATGATGAATCATCTCCAGAGCAGTATCACGGACAGTTCATTATGACACACATGAGACGTGTTCATCCGCTTTGCGGAGGACCGAAGACGATGCTGTTGACGAGAGCCCTGATAGAAAACGTGTTCCTCTTTCTCCTGCTTTTGGCAAATGGACGGGCTCATTTGCATAAAACGACTCATCGGATCTGTGAGTGTGTGTGCGTGTGTTTACCATTCATCTAGATGGGTGTGCAAGGGGAGGGGGGGGGGGGGGGGGGGAGGCTATGGTTGCCATGGCGGTACCCCCAGGGCTCCAGACTGCGACCAAATGGTCGCATTTTGCGACCAAAATTTGAGAGTGTGCAACTGAATTTGACATCTGGTCGCCCACGTGCAACCAGTGAATTTGCCCTTTTTTATTTTTTTTTATTTTGACACGTTAAATGTGGAAGGGGCGCGTCAGTAAATCCAGAATCTGTAGCAGGCCAATGAGTGTGAGAACGATGGGTAATGGCCACTGTTAGTTGCTAATGTGTGGAGGGGGAGGGTCCTAGAGATCATCGAGCGCGCGTAAACGTCTGTGAGAAGGAGAAAGATTTGACAACCTGCTACGTGCATTTGAACAATGAGCGAGCAAACTATTGACTCGTACTTCCGACCTTCGGCTAGTGTGCCAGTGCTATTCAGAGCCCTGCACGGGTCTTATTTTGCAAACCCGCACCCGCCCGTACCCGCAATTCTTAAAACCGCATCCGACGGTAGCGTGAATTACATTCCGCACCCGACCAGACCCGCTATAAATTGATATCGACTCCCGACCTGAACCCATGCAGGGTTCGGGTGCCATAAAGGGCTTTTCACACGGGAGACGTTTGTTGCGCCTGATAATGCATTCTCAATGAAGAGACGAGTGGGCAGAGAGGAGGCGCAGCGTCCTGTCAAGCGGCACGACGACAAGCGGGCGCACTCCCGTGAACCTGTCGTTCCGTGCTCGTCGAACGCATGCACGCACACGTGGAAACCGTTGGGATAGATGGGAATCACAATAAATGTGAAACTGAATTTGGAACAGCACAATGCATTTTCTGCATCTATTATCAAAACATTTATTATTAATACAGTGAAAATTAGGAGAAATGTGAATATTTGTTTGCCATGTTCGATTTACGGTGTGTGCCTGAAATTTCTTGTTGTGCCCCTTAAATGTTCAGTTGGGGGCCACAGTGCTCCTAGTGAAAACAGTACACATGTACACAACCTCAGGCACACTTGCTGACAAGCTAGCAGGTGTTTGTCTGGAGCCCTGGGCCCTTTTCCAGTGATGATCGGCTTTGCGTGTGCCGTTCTGAGAAAGCGCGAGCGGCCTCGCGTCACATGTAAAGCCGCTAGCCAGCAGCTGCTGCCGCACACTTCCCTGTAGACGGGTTGCTAGCATGTCAGCAGGTGTGCCTGAGGTTGTGTGCATGTGTACTATTTTGACTGGATGTGTGTTCCACTGGGTGTATCCGTGGGGTGTGTGCGAGGCGTGTACATGTGTGTGTGTGCATTTTTTTGGTTGTGTGTATGTGCGTGCGTGCGTGTCTGTATGTATGTCAGAGAGACTGTGTGCATGGTGTGTTTTTACATGTGTTGTTATTCTCATGTCTTTTTGAATGGAGGATGCATGTATGTGTACAATTGCATGTGTACTAGCGAGATTAGTGTTAGCGCCTGTATGTGTGTGTTTGCATGAAAGCGTGCGTGTCTGTATCTGTGTGTGTGTGTGTGTGCGTGTGTGTGTGTGTGTGTGTGTGTGTGCGTGCATGTGAGAGTTAAATGAAGGCCACTCACACACAGCACGTGCAGGCCGACTGCTCCGTCGACTCGCTCCTGGTTGGTGAAGAAGTCGCGGGGGAACTCGTGGATGGCTGGGCAGGGAGGAAGTAGACACAACGTATTAGCAGAGGACAGACCGCTGGCAGGGAGGAGATAGACACAACGTGTTAGCAGAGGGCAGACCGGGTGGCCTTTCAAAACGCTGCTAATCAAAATCTGTCACTTTTACAAATCCTGCTGCACCTCTGGTGCCACAGCGGCGCGCTGACACGACCCACCGCCACCGGCCACGCGGTACAGCCCCTGTTTCGGTTTTAACTCATCGTTTAGTCTTTCCTTTTTTTGGATTTTGTTCCCTTTACTTTCTCATTAACACTGTTCTTAAATTCAATACGACGACAAGGCCAAGTGTAATATGTGCTCACATTTAACCGTGAAAAAAAGAAACGGTTGAGTTTGTCACGCTGTCTGGTTTAAAAAAAAAAACGCGTCACACTAAACCGAGAAGCAGGTCCATCTACAATAGCAGCCAGTCCACCTGATGCCCGATATGTGATCCTATGACGCTAACTCTGCCACCGCACATAGAGGAGGGACATCAGCGACACATTCTCACAACCGTTTTGAACACGACTCTCTATAAAGCAGATTTTACTTGACGGTTTCTTTGGTCCAGCAAACGAAGATTTGCTCCTGAGTGGCTTGACGGATGCATTGCTTTGACGTGAGTCTTTTTCTCTCCCTCCCTCCCGTGTTTCAAGGCCAAATGTAACTGACAGCATCAATCTCTCCTGACCGGCAGTGGGGCTCCATCACAATATGACACAATATGTCACATATTCACAGCACAGTCACGTGCAGCACCCACACAAGCGCTCTCACACACCTCACACAAACACACCGAGTGTGTTCAACATCCAACCCATAATTGGCAGCTCATGTTTTGGGGCTGCATGTTTGGCCTGTTTTTGGTGTATTTGTATATGACTGTGTGAATGTGTGTGTGTGTGTGCACTGTGTGTGTGTGCAAAACAAGTGTATTGTTTTGTGCATTTGCATCAATGTACCTGAGTTTGTGTCTTCTTGTGTGTGTGTGTGTGTGTGTGTGTGTGGGGGGGGGGGGGGTGCATGGGAGCATACACTCATGCGACGGGGGCTTTTTGCGTAACGTGGACCACCACAATGCGCAGTGACATTCTCTGAGCCGTCAACAGCCCAGAGCCCCAGTGAGTCAGCTGGACTCAGCCTCAGCCTGGACATCAGCCTGCCCTGCTGCCCCCCCCCCCCCCCCCCCCACACACACAGTAGCACAGTAACACACACACACACACACACACACACGCAGTAACAGACACACACATTAATAAACACACCAACACACACACACACACACACACACACACACACACACACACACACACACAATAATACAAACACACACTCACACACACACACAGTAATACACACACACACAGTAACACACACACACACACACACACACACTAATAGACACACACACAATGACACACAGACACACGTCCCATCACACCATAACATCCCAAAGCAGCAACACACCACAAAACACACACCGCAAACCGCATCACACCACAACACATCACAACACATGCACAGTAACCCATAGTAACACGCCGCAGAAACACAGCAACGCACCACATGATATCACACCACAACACTCAACAATGCACCACGACATCCCACAACAGCATGCAAAAACACAAGAACTCACAGCCACACACACACACACACACACACACACACACACACACACACACACACACACACACACACAGAGTAACATCCCACAGTAACCCAAAGCATCACACACACACACACACGCGACACAGTCTGTGGAGCACTCATGCAAAGCGAAAGAACAGCGGAGAGACGAGAGGCATAGTGGGGGAGGTAGGGGGGAGGTAGAGAGAGGTGGAGAGAGGTAGAGAGGAAGAGAGGGCAGACAGGAGAAATGAACCTGCACCATCTGACCTTGTTAAGAAAGGTGCTATTCAAATAAAGTGTGTTACTATATTATTATTATTAGAATGAGCAAGGTGAAATACTGAGCAATTTAGGAGCAGAGGAGGTAGTTGCAGTTTCGTTTAAACAGTATGAGTGAAGAAAGTGTGTTCAAGCAACATCCATCCATCCAAATGACGCATGCGCATGTTTGAGTGCATTGCCGTACAATCATACATGCACTCAAACGTGCACACACATGGCCACCGACTTCCTCCTTGTACAAAGCAGAAACGGGGAATCCCAGCGCCTGCTGCTAAACACAAAACATACATTGGTGAAGACATAAGACACGCACAAACACGCACTCACAGCGACACACACACACACACACACACACACGCACACGCACACGCACACACACACACACACACACACACACACACACACACACACACACACACACACACACACACACACTGCTACAACCAACAACAGACCTCAAGCAGTCATGAGAGCCAGGACGCTTGGCAGACTGCGGGGCCGGAGCGGCCCCTGTGAAGCAGCGTTGCTGCAGCTTCAATTCACTTCACCGATTAGTGGCTCAGAGCTGGCCAATATACACTGGAGCAGGGGCCAACGCTATCTCCACCAAAAACCTGTGTGTGGAGAGACTGTGTGTGTGTGGGGGGGTCTGTGTCTGTTTGTTTATTTTATTTCCGATATGTTTGTGTGTGTGTGACTGAAAGATAGAGAGACAAATAGTGTGAGAATGACAGAGCGAGAGACATGGAGGAAGAGAAGAGAGAGTCTTCTAGAAAGCTCTATAAAATGGATAGCCATTAAGGACCCACAAACACACACAGACACACACAAACACACGTAGACGTTTTAAGGAAAGCCTGCATTGTCTCGGCTGTGTTGGACTAGTGCTGGCATGGTTCTCTCCCAGCAAGTGTTTCCTATGCCCATGGAGCGGAGTTTGAAGAGGGAGGATGCCAGAGCTTGGCTCTTTTAAATGTGACCTATTTTCCCCAGTTTCACCTGGGAACAGATTTGCTCTTTGGAGAAGTAACACACAAACACGCTCGCACACGCACACAGACACACGTGCAGACACAAACGCAGGCATTCACGCACACGCACACAAACACGCACATGCACGCACATGGACACACATGGTTTACAAATGAATTCCAGCGGTGCCTGAAGGTGGTTGTCATTAAAGTAGTTACAGCATGTTGCGTTTTGTTTTGTCCAGAGCCAGGCCCATGATTACTAACAATTACCCATCAGGGTAAACAATTAGCCACACAACAGCAACAACAGATACACAGCAACATCTATCCAAATAAACATATATAACATGTTAACAATATCATGTTAACAACACGTTATATAACACGTTATATAACGTACACCATGTTGCTTTATGTTAAATGTAATATAACATGTTGTTATAAATATATATATATATATACGTTACATGTTTTATATATATATTTTATATATATACACAATATAACAGCCGGTTGGTCATAGTCCTTATACAGCTGTTCTTCTTTTAGATTTCTATATATTTGTCTTAAAAAAATATTGTCTTAAAAATACATATTTTAATCTCTTCAGTTTTCATTTCGGGAAAGTGCTTTCTCCCAACCACATTTTTAAAATCTTTGATAAATGATCAATGCAGAAAAATCCAGAAATACAATCAATAACTCACCAGCCATCATAACTCACTAACATTTAACAATGTGTTTTGAACTGTTTAGGCAGAATGGCTTCAAATGCTTGCATACACATTTGAAAGGGTGGATCATGTGCTCTGGGCTGTCCCTGAGCAAGGCACCAGAACCCTAACAGGTTTCTGATGAGCTGATTGCCTCTTGCTAGGGTGACGGCCCAGTCATACGTGTTCTGCGTGCTTGATCCGGGAGGCTGCTGATTGCAGCGCGCATTGGGCGGGTGTCGTGATTGACACCAGTACACTCTATAGTACAGCCGTGTCATATCTTAGAGACCGAATCCCACGGCCAAGCTGTTTCAAAAACGCCTAACGTTATAACGTGTTGGCTTGAAGACTGTCAAACCCATCAGCCCATCCAGGTCTGAGGCCCTGCTACAACAGAAGGGTGCCCTGCATACATTACGTCCAACATATTGATCCTGTATAGCCGAAAAACAAACATACACACAAAAACACTAACACACTAACACACTAACACTAACGTGCAAAAACAATCAACAGGTGGTCTGGAGCTGAACCTGAGGTCGTACCGCCTTCCCTCTCTCATGTGTCGTGTTTGATTTGTCCAGATTGATTTCTGATGGACAGCTTGTCAATCTCAGATCACAGATACAAGACCACCACCCTGTGATTTGCCCCTCCCCCCCCTGTCAATCTCTCTCCCTCCGCGGCTTGCTTACGTAAGCGATTACATAAGACCTGCGTGGCTTCAATAAAGCGAAGATGAGCGAGAGTATGTGTGATGTGTGTGTTAGAGTGAGAGAGAGAGAAAGAGAGAGAGAGTGTGAGAGAGAGAGTGTGATAGAGAGAGTGAGTGAGAGAGAGAGTGATAGAGAGAGATAGAGAGCGAGTGAGTGGTCTTGGTCGAGCTATGTAGGCAATAGAGGAACGGAGAGAGAGAGGGAATCCTTCCAATCCTATACATCATTAAGGGGATCTCTCGAGGCTTCTGGGTTTTAAGAGCAGCAAAAAAGACGCTGCTCTGCACAGATGGCTTCACTATATCTACACCACTGTACGGCTAAGCCTTTCGCTCTCTCTCTCTGTCTCTCTCTCTTTCTCTGTATCTCTCTCCCTGTCTCTGTCCCCCTGTCTCTCTCTATCTCGCTCTCTCTCTCTCTCTCTCTCTCTCTCTCTCTCTCTCTCACACACACACACACACACACCCGCACACAATTAGAGTCAAATGTGTAAATGAGCAAACAAACATACACACTCTCCAGGTCATGAGAACCAGGAAAATATCTCACATGTTACACACAACAATAATGACCAACCAATGTCTTACACTTCTGTTGCATAAACACACATTGTGGTATGCACATCTAAACCCAAATATTCCAGGTCCGCCACATGACCTTGGCATAGCATGGCAGCAGATCTGTTAAAACATGAGGTAATCCTTGCTTTAATGCCTCTGGAGGTGTAATGAGAGAATACCGCCCCCCCTCTCCTCATCCTCGACCTCCGACCCCCACTATAGAACTCTGACAATGCCATTAATGGCTTTTTGGGCTTTTAACCCATGTATGTGCTGTAAAGTCCTGAAAGTTTAGCAGCTTAGGGGCAGGGTGCCGGAGGAGGAGGGGACTTCTGGCATGGAGAAAAAGGCTAAGATTTAAGTGGAGTTGGAAATGTTCGACCTTGTGGCCTTGTGTCTGTTACTGGTAAAAAAGAACACCGGGAATGAAAAAAACATGCATGCCTATGTGCACACACACACACACACACACAGACACACAAAAACATGCGCGCACACACGTACACACATTAAACACTGACAGACAGACAGACCTACACAAACAGAAACATTAAAAATGCACCTCAAAATTAAACACACAGACATATGCAGACAGACAAACACACACGCATACACACAACACACACACAAACATACCAACACGCACACGAATGCACAAACACACACCAATGGCAGCATGTGTTTGCATTTATTTTTCTGCCACAGTGCTTAAATAAGAGTGGGTGGTATTACCTAAGACACGGGATAACACACAGAAAAACAACAAATACCCACATACAAGCACACACATACAGACAAAAAACACACACACAAACACACACACACACGAACAAACCCAAACAACCAGGAGTTTGATTTTCCACTGAGTTTTTCTCCTGCTTTCATCCAGATTTCACACGTTTTCACCCTGTTTTCAGTCAATTTTGTCTCCCTCCACATGAGCCCTCGTTATGTGCACGTTGTGTGTTGGTAAAGGTCTGCGGGATTTACTAACAGATGTAACTGCTCAGGGTCAAGAAAAAAAAGATCCCAACTTCCTGTTTCATCTCCCCCTAAACCATCACAATCCGAAATGCTTGGCACAGAGGATTTAAACATGGAAGAAGAGAGGAAAACAACAAGACTAAAGACAAAATCTCTTACCACGAAACAATCAACCCTTCTTTTTGGCCTCCGTCCCCATACCCCAATTACCACAGAAAACACTATGACATTTCCTAGAAAGATTCTCGGAAATTGTTGTAATGTTGCAAACAATATATGGGCATTAAGACATTACATATCAACCTTTTAACCAGACAAATATATATTCCTTGCTAGACAGACTGCTGATAATGTGATAATGCTTATGTTGACTATCTATATTACCTAACTATATTGGATCTATCATGGTCCAATATAACTTTGCCTCCTATAACCTGATGCTCAATAGCTGCAACTACTAGGGCTTGGTAAAAAAGATAGATTACCCATTCCAAATTGATCATTATTTGAATGATCCAGTATTGATTCATAAAATCCAGAGATCATTCTTTTAATATATACCATTTCCCCTGGAGTTCCTTTAACAATTAACATCATTAGTTCTCTGAGAATATCTCTTTCATATCCAAGCAAAATATGTATTGTAACTGAAATATCCCTAACCGAATTGATTTTGAAACGAATAACATCAGAAATCAAATCGAACCGAATAGATCCAATCCAGTAGTCTCTCTCTCTCTCTCTCTGTGCAATAGTACAGTCTCCCACTCTGGTTGGGTGAATGAGTGTCTGTGATGACATGTATCAGAGCGGTAGTGGTGGAGGCGGTGGTGACCTGGTGACACTCGCACTTCCCCGGAGGAGAACGCCATCTCTCCATCAATCAGCCTCCTCCTCACAGTGACAACAAGGTCACCGCGGCGATGAGCTCTTAACAAGCCGCCGCCATCCACCACACACACACACACATCCAATCTAGCCGCTAGGAACACACTCTCCTTCCTCCCTTGCTCTCGCACAATCTCTCTCTCTATCATGTACCCTCTCTCTCGTGCTCTCTTGCTCTCTTTGCACTCCCTTACTCAGTCTTGAACTTTCTCTCTCTCTTGCACTCTTTCTCTCACTCTCTTGCATTCTATCTTGCACTTTCTGTCTCACCCTCTCGTTCCTTTGTTCACCTTCAACAGATTGGGTCTCAGGAGAGATGGAAATGTTCCTGTTTCCCGCTACAGGGGATCATGCACACAAGAGAGGGAGAGAGAATGGAGAGGGGGAGAGAGAGACAGACGGGAGAGAGAGAGAGAGAGAGAGAGAGAGAGAGAGAGAGAGAGAGAGAGAGAGAGAGAAAGGGATAAAATAAATCCTGCAGCACAAATAGAGAGGAACGGGAGAAGGAGTGAGTGCTGTAAAAAGAAGGGAGAGTGAGTGCTCCATTTAGATTCAGAGTCCGTAAAAGCATGCCCCCGTTTCCAGTCTTTCTTTCCGGGGGGGTAAAGACTACTTTATTTTTGGTCCAAAGACGTGCATGTGCAGTTTTGTCATGCATGCGTCGGTGCGTTGGTGTGTGTGCCTGGTCCCCTTGCAAAAGGGCACATGGTAATGCTGGCATTTAATCAGTGAGCCCTGGTAAATGTGGGCAGTGTGACCTGTGGTGACCTGGGACACGGACGGACACAGAATTAGCAGGTGCAGAAACCCCACTCAGCCCATCCCCACAACCCGCACCACCACCACCAACCCCACCACAACCCCATCAGACAGCCACAAAGAGACTCAGACTTGGGAATCAGAGAAACTGCACATCATTGTTATTTGATCCTACGTCCCTTCTGTTGCACCAACCATTTCAGCACAAAACTCTGGACCAAAGTGAAAACAGCAACGCCAAGCAAATGACTATCGCTCCCAAAAAAGAAGGCTGCACGAAGATATATTTCAACACAATGTTCAAAGAAGAAAAATAAGGATTTATGTTCATCAGTTATTGCAATAATGTCTTTCTTCCTCTCAAGGAGAGAATTAGCCTCATTACGTTCAATGATGGCAGCGTTATTGCTGTAAATGTGATTATTTTTGACAGCCCTTGTTCCAAACGTGACACATTAGCGATATCATTAACAAGATGCCTCCAGGGTGTGTTAAACACTGTTCACATACTGCAGTTACTTTAAGTGCAGCTCCAGCATCACAGTGTGTGAACTGTGCTATGTCTCCTTGGGAACAACGTTGAGGGGGAGTAGAGCAGATATTTGATTGATTTTAAATTGAAAATAGAACATCACAACAAAACAAATATCATAGGGCTTCATTTGAGTCTTAAATTGGGGCACTGTAATATTGCACTTACGTTATTTTAGTTTTTTCAGTTTAAAGGATATTCATATATTTAACAGTATTTTGATAATGACATACACATTAAACATGTAACCCACATGAAAAAGTCCTTATTTTCTCTCAACATAGCTGATTCCCACTTTATTGTTCACATATTTCATATACTGTACTTCATATCAAGCTTAACTCGAGGGAAGCAGAACCTTCTACAACCTCTGATTTGAAGTAAAAGAGGCTCAGAGATGCTGCTCTGTTCCAGAGAAGGATGTGAACTTCAAGAGGCTCAGAGAAGCTGATCTGTTCCAGAGAAGGATGTGAACTACAAGAGGCTCAGAGAAGCTGCTCTGTTCCAGAGAAGGATGTGACTACAAGAGGCTCAGAGACGCTACTCTGTTCCAGAGAAGGATGTGAACTACAAGAGGCTCAGAGAAGCTGATCTGTTCCAGAGAAGGATCTGACTACAAGAGGCTCAGAGAAAGTGCTCTGTTCCAGAGAAGGATGTGAACTACAAGAGTCTCAGAGACGCTGCTCTGTTCCAGAGAAGGATGTGAACTACAAGAGCCTCAGAGACGCTGCTCTGTTCCAGAGAAGGATGTGAACTTCAAGAGGCTCAGAGAAGCTGATCTGTTCCAGAGAAGGATGTGACTACAAGAGGCTCAGAGACAGTGCTCTGTTCCAGAGAAGGATGTGAACTACAATAGGCTCAGAGATGCTGCTCTGTTCTAGAGAAGGATGTGAACTACAAGAGGCTCAGAGAAGCTGCTCTGTTCCAGAGAAGGATGTGAACTACAAGAGGCTCAGAGACAGTGCTCTGTTCTCGAGGAGGATGTGAACTACAAGAGGCTCAGAGACGCTGCTTTGTTCTCGAGGAGGATGTGAACTACAAGAGGCTCAGAGACACTGCTCTGTTCTCGAGGAGGATGTGAACTACAAGAGGCTCAGGAGACTATGGAGCTGTAATTCTTGCTTGTCAAAGCTCTCATGTTTTTTCAGAAACAAAGGTCCCACCATGATGTGCTTCCCCCATGACCCCACGTCACCCATGCATTGATCATCTCCAATTGGTTATTGGAGCAGGACCACCTGTGTATTGATTGCTCTACTTGATAGACTCAAGCCTCTAAGCTCAAGGAAAGACAAAAGGGTCATAGGAAGTCTTCAGTCACCAAGATCCTGTGTGTAACCTTCGGCCTTGCTGCTGTCGCGGCATTGCAGGGCTGACCCTTAGTGCAGCCTCAGTGTGCGTGTATACATTTTATAGGCAGAATCAATGGGGGCTTCCCACAAATAGGAAGGGATTATATCAGTCAGCTCCATTGCATCAGCCTTCCTGACACTGTATAGAAAATCCTCTGGAAACCATCAATGTACCCAGAGCTTCATAAGCCTAAGCATGCACATGCACATCCTCATGAGATCGGCACACACACACATGCACACACACAAATGCACACATATATGTGTCTGGCTCAATCCAGCCCAGACTAATGGATCACTGCGCTGCAGAAAGTGACACTATCCCCCTGATGGCGTAACTTGTTTGCTGTGACTTGGTGACATCATGGGCACCAGGTGCAGAACACACCAATGAACTGAGCTGTCGTGGGACTCCACTGTGATGCACGGGCAGGGGAGGAGAACAACCGCAGATCAAAACAAGTTTGTTGAGATTTTGCCACAGTAAAGGCTGAATGTGTGAATCTGTCCATATTAATGTATATGCAGAATGTGGCCATTCCCAGGGAATTGGTGTGTTGAGGTATGGGGTAAGGTACAAAGGACAATATGACTGTGATCCAGACAGCTACCCTATGTAGCTCACTAGGGAACATCAACATAGCATTTGGAACATGTTTAATGCATACACTCTCATCCCCTCCCCACACACACAATACACACGGCTTCCACTGCTCAGAAACAGATGGGGTTTCCACTAATCCCATCATAGCACTCTCTGTAAATATTCCTTTTATTCTCCGCTCCAAAATATATGCCTACGCAGCCCGTATACTCTCCTCTCAACGCACAAAATGACATCACCACTTAAGGCATCATAGCTCTGTCAGAGTGTGTGTGTGTGTGTGTGTGTGTGTGTGTGGAGTGTGTATGTGTGTGTGTGTGTGTGTGTGTGTGTGTGTGTGCATGACTTATAGCTCAGAGGTTTTGAACGTGTGTGTATGCGTGTGAGAGCAGCAAAATAACGTAGCTACGGTATATACAGTACATACAAACTTTTGAAACATACACATTGCTGCGATTCATTGTACAGTGTGAATGTTGATGTGATATATTGTGCGTTGGATGCAGGTATTTCAGCATTCGCTTGGTAAGGATAACCTATAATGCACTTCTGCAACTGCATACTCATAGGGTTTACGTTGACTTGGAAGCATGCCAAAAGCCCCTGGGACATAACCCATTACAGGGGAGAAAGAGGAGGACTAGAGGAGGGGAGGAGAGATCACAGATCAAGGGAAGGAGAGAAGGCGAGAGAGAAAGGGGAGAGAGAGAGAGAGAGAGAGAGAGGGGGGGGGGGGGGGGGGGGCAGCAGGCGGAAAAATGAGCAGGACAGGTGAAGGCAGACCAAAGGAAGGAAAAGCAGATTGGACGAGAAACAGAAGTCAGTCCAGGAGGAGACAGGCGATGGGGAAAGATAGAGAGAGAGAGGGAGAAAATGGGAGAGCAAGAGAGATAAGGATATAGATAGAGAAAGAGACGGATCAATGTAGAAATGGAAAAAGCTAAATATAAACTGAGAGATAGAGCGAACGAGAAAGAGGGATCAAAATAAAAATAGAGATGCTAAATATATAAATTTAGAAAGAGAGGAAAAAAGAGAAAAAGAGATAGAAAGGGTGGAGAGAGAGAGAGAGAGAGAGAGAGAGAGAGAGAGAGAGAGAGAGAGAGAGAGAGTGGGCAGTGGAGGTCCCTTCATCCCCACCTCTCCTGAGCTCTAACCCCAGCTGACAAGTCCTACATGAGTCCCGTCACTGTGATGGGCTATCAGCCCGCTATAGATAGAGAGAGAGAGAGAGAGAGAGAGAGAGGGGTGGCTTCCATGGGTGATGAGGGGTGGAGGGCCGGACGGAGAAGTCTGTCTTCAATATTCCCGCAGTACCGAAACATGCGGGACAATAGTCTTTGTGGCACATCCCGTCGGGGATTTTGGGGAACAAAAATCCCTGACACACACACACACACACACACACACACACACACACACACACACACACACACACACACACACACACACACACACACACACACACAACCTCTCTCCAGTCCTGTCCGTCATGGACAGGACTGGAGACAGGCCTGTTTGAAGCGGAGAGACATGAAGTCCCCCGCACAGAAAGCCCAGCGTAGAGCCTCCATTCCTGGGCTACTCGGCTGCTCTGAGCCCCAGCCCCTGCAGAGCTCCACGGGGGCTCTGCAGGACCAGGCTGTGTGCGACCCAGTTGCTCCTTCGCAATGAGCGTCTCTGACACCACAGCGTCCAACTGGGACTCCTTTCAGAAAAATCTAGCTGCAGTTGCAGCAACTACGATTTTAGCATATTGTAATTTAGCATATTACTTTTTTTGGTATACTTTTAACTAGAGACTCAGCATGGTTATAGATCCAGTTAGGTGCCTGGACTCAAGGATGCCTACAATGCAGGAGGAACGGATTCTGTAAGGGCTAGGGCGCCCCAACTCCCAGCTGTAAGGCACAAGGTTCAATCCCCCATGTCCACAGCCTGACCCCTAGGCAACCTAGGGCGCGGTGCCAAACCTCTGCCCTGCACCTCAAGGACATGCAGCTGGATGAACTGGGAGTCCCTATGGATCAAAGCCTCTGCCTAATGGCTAGAAAAGCTACCACAAACCAACAAACATACATTATGGCCACATGACTACAGAGGGCTGTGTTATGTGTTGGCCTGGAAGTCTCCCAGTGTCCCGTTCTTTTCTCACTGTCCTGTCTCTCTCCTTCCCCCTGAACTCCATGACTCTCTGAGCTCAGTTGGCTCCACGTCCATGTTTCCATGAAGGAGGGAAGGGGGTGGTGGAGCAGGGGGGGTAGGGTTGCTGAGTGGGGGTCTGGGTTGGGATGGGAGGGTGGTGTTCTGGGGCTTTTCGAAATGTAAACATCTCCTGTAGTGTGCTGTGGAATGTTGAACTGGATGTGGTGTATGTGTGTGTGTGTGTGTGTGTGTTTGTGTGTGTGTGTGTGTGTGTGTGTGTGTCTGTGTATGTGCATGCATGTGTGTGTGTGCATGCACATAGGGCACATGGTCTGCGTAATGCCTTTGGAATGCCTACAGCTGGCACAGAAGGATGCTGGCACAAGCTAAGTATTAAAGCCAGAATGAGAGACGGAAGAAGAAAGATAAAGAGAGAGTGAGAGAGAGAGAGAGAGAGAGAGAGAGAGAGAGAGAGAGAGAGAGAGAGAGAGAGAGAGAGAGCGAGCAAGAGAGAGTGAGAGATAGAGAGTGAGAGAGGGAGGGAGAGAGAGCAAGAGGGAGAGCGAGAGAGAGAGAGAGAGAGAGAGAGAGAGAGCCGGAGAGAGAGAAAGAGAGAGAGAGACATTTTGCTATGAGGATTATAGTGGAGTGTGCAGGGAAAGTCCACATGTGTACCTAGTCACTTCTGTTACTCTGTTGTATCAGCTTTAGGTCTTTTTTTTTGGTCTCTCTGAACCCCCCCCCCCCCCCCCCCCCCCACACACACACACACACACACACACACACAAAAACACACACACATGTTCCAGTGGCGAGTGATATGGTTCACTGGTTTCCATGGTAGCAAGCAAGGACGAATCAGATGAAGGCAGAAGGGGTTCTATTCCAACCAGGAAAGAAATGCTTTCTTCAGCAACAAATTGTCTAACGAAGTGCACTTCCAACAAACACACATGTGCAGGAATGCACAACCGCTCACACACATAAACACACACAAATGTGCACACACAAATTCATACACACACACACACATTGTCCCAAACATGCATACACACATAAATACAAGTGTGCACAAATATTCCCCTCCAACACACACACATGTATTCTTACTAATATGAGTAATATGTCATACCCAGGGCACTGTGCCTCTGCAGTTGTTAGGAATTCCTTACTGTCTTTTATAAAGGCTGCAAATGTGTGGATGCGTGCCATTAATGCATTCCATTCTACTCTTTTACGTCAAATTTTGGGTGCTTATTTTTGAGGAAGAATTCCTTTCAATTTGTCAACGTGGTCTGCATTCTTATCTATTGTGCCTTGGAAAATGTCAGACTAATAGATCTTTGTCTTCAAAATGGGTCAATGGTAGTGGTATGGTAAATTAAAAAATCAAACTTAGTAATCTTTCTCTCCAATTGCCATATCTTGAAATTAACTAAATATGGATTGATATTTGTTTTCATATTTAATGATAGGAAAATAGAGGCAACACCAAAAGAGGTCAGTAAATGAAATGTTAAAGTGTCAGTTGATCTGTTCTGTTGAAGCCCAATGGGACAGTTTAATTGCCAGCATAAGAGCCCATTTTTCAAAGACTACCGTTACATTCCAAGGGTGTAAAACATTTCGATGACAATGATTCTGTAGATTCTGTCTCTGTGTCCGTTCAGCATTTAAAATACAGTTAGGTTAAATTTAATTATGCAAGTACTTTTATTTTGGCAGTACGCTGATATTCAGAAACATTCATGTCTTTGCCTCTACTTCCCTTTTTGGTGACGGCACCTTCAACCTCAGACAATAGAAAGAATGGAAACAAACAGGGTTTCTGTCCGTTGAACACAGTACTTATATGGTTCTATCGTACACACACGTTTAACCCCTCCCTAATTGCCTCAGAGGATTCCAAATCTCCAGGTTCCAATTGAGTTTGTGGCCCTCAGGAGTGACCGTATTTGGAACCAGCCCCGTATTCAATTTAGCCAAATGCATTTCAGGGCATCCCACAGGGCTCCATCCAAGGGATCTATTATTTTTCCTCCCCCCTTGGAGAAAGGCGTCTTCCAAAACACGCTCAATTAATATTGATTTGGCTCCAAGCGAGTTAACCTCTGGGGTTCTTTGTGTTTTGTGTTTGTGTGTGTGTGTTGGTCCTGAGTACGCTCTATTGACCCTGGATGAAGACACCATCATCTCATCAAACCCCTGGTGTATTAAGCACAATTGGTAATCAGTAACCTTTTTCGAGGGCCCAAGCTAGCATCACGGACCCTCAACATAATTCACTCCGGTCATTCCTCTACCACTCTGACCACTGGCCGCTAAAGTTAGCAATTAGTCCCGATGCATTGATGAACGACCGAGCACAGGCCATTAATTTGAAACCTTGTCTTAGTTTGGTGACAATGAAGGCTGTGTTTGAGGGAACGGTTGAGGGAAGGTGTCGCTTGTGTTTATGCCCTGTACTGTAAGCATTGCTCGCTTTCATATTGTTTAGGGCTTGGTCAAGAAAATAAACCTGTTATTTATTACTTTAAAGACTGTACACATGCAATGGTTATGTTGTGGCTGAAATGCCAGGAAGTACAATTGCATAAAAAAAAAATACTCCCATTTCACTGTCTGCCAAAACACGGGTTCAGCAGTTTGCATCATTTAGACTTATCCTTTGTCTTATCAAGAGTATATGAATGAGATAAACTGATGGTAAATCTAATCCCGGGCTTCCATGGAAATTCAGGACGCATGATAGGCAAGTAGTTAAGCAGCACGTTAACATCTTTAAGCCTTGTTTTTCTGCGTATCGAAAGTAGAAACAAAGCTTCAGACACAGACACACAGACACACAGACACAAACACACACAGACACACACACACACACACACACACACACACACACAGACACACACACAAGGCTTATGCATTGGGACACCTGCCGGGTCGTTTGGCTTGCTGTGACTATGCTGAGTAATATGACATTTAAGCCCTGCTTTCTGTTTGTGTGTAAGGCTGTGTGTGTGTGTGTGTGTGTGTGTGTGTGTGTGTCTGTGTTTGTGTGTGCATGTGTGTGTGCTTGTGTGGGGATGTTTGTCCCTAGAGTGAGGTGCAGTCTATGCATAAAATTACACCATTATGTCTTGTCTTACTGCTCCATACACAGGGAAGAGGCAAAGCCATCGTAGAAAACAGACGCAGACACTCACACACACACCCACACACACCGGACACACACGAGCAAACAGAGTGTGCAGCTTAATCACTAATGTTTCTGTCTCTTGCTGTCGTGTTTTTGTAAATAATAGTTAGAGACTGCGTCAAAATGAATATTACAGTGAAACCAATCCTTAGAAATATAGAGGAACTGCAGTTCCAATGTGAAGCTGCGGCTCCAAAGGGAAACTGATATGAGTGCGATGTCAGCTTAATCCCTGGAAGTTAAGGTGGACTGTTACCTCATTCTGCTGTGTCCAGATCCATTCCACCATATACAATACCCTCACAGCTCCAACTCAGGGGCAGAGGTGATTAATGGTTATTGATAGTCTGTGTTTAGTGAAAAGCTCTAGTTTGCTACGTTTATAGTCCTGTTGAACACAATAAGAAAAGGCCATGAGGGATGACCATATAAATTTATATGTATAAACGAAACAAATTCTGAATTCTTTCAGCTCACGGTATATATATATATATATATATATTTTCCCTTTTGGATTACCAATTTAGATTAATTTCAACCATGTAGCTTGCCATAAAAACTCCTACTTCTTAAGAGGCATCTAACAAACCTTAAAACAGCAGAAACACTCTGCTCTTCACTGTTTATTATTTGGCAAATTAAGTGCCAAAGATGGTGTTTTAAAGAGGACACAGCTTTGGGAAGACGGAGACATAGAGATAGATACATATTAAAAAAAAGTGTTTGTGTGTGTGTGTGTGTGTGTGTGTGTGTTTTCTTACTGACTTATTACAGATACGTTGGGCGATAATGTCCTTTATAGAGACTTGACAAATAATTTACCTTTTCCGTTTTCCATCAAACAAACAAATGCTTATAAACACACACACACACACACACACACACACACACACACACACACACACACACATGCACACAAACAGACACCCACATGCTTATAAACACACACACACACACACACACACACACACACACACAACCACATGCTTATAAACACACACACAAACACACAACCACATGCTTATAAACACACACACATGCGCACAAACACACAATCACATGCTTATAAATACCCACACAAACACATGCACACAAACACACAAACTACTTCCCTCCCAACTGGGCAGCCTTCTGACAAGCCCAGTGAGCGATAAATGGGCCGCAGGCAAGGTGAAGATGGTTTGGCGCAACACACACACACACACACACACACACACACACACACACAAACATACGCACACAAACACACACACACACACACACACACACACACACACACACATACACACACACACACACACACACACACACACACACACACACACACACACACACACACTCGTATTAGCCTCTCTGCTTGGCCAATATAGCAGAACATTAACCGTCTGCCTTTAGAAATAAAGAAAAGAAAAAAAAAACGATTTCGGTCACACACTGCTAGAAACACAAATCTGCTAGTCCTAACCCAGTCACCGGCAATGGGCCGCGTCAAATAGGTGTGTATCAAACGATCGAGGGGTTGGCTGCTATATAATGAAGTGTGTGTGCACGTGTGTGCGTGTGTTTGTTTGTTTCACAGTGTAGGTGGGATTCTGAAATGCAAAGACAGCAAAGGAATACGTTGGGCAGTTCAACAAGATTGGCATGATTGGCAAGATTGGATTGTTGATTTGATTTCACTGCTTCTGCGGGTAAGTGTGTGTCCCCTCAAGGCAGTGTGTGTGCGTGTGTGTCTTCTAAAGTTAGTGTGTGTGTGCTTTTGTGTGTGTGCGTGCTGTCTTTGAGGCACCGCAAGCCCATGGGTTCTCTTTTGATCTGATCAAACATCCCTCAAAAAACGACCCCCAATCCCCCCCCTCCTTCCAAAAAAATAAAAAAAACACTTTCACAACACACGACCATGACACAACTTCCCTTTACCCGCTTTTCTTCTTCTGCTCCAATTAATTAAGAGAGCAAGGAGGCGCTGCAAGAACAGGAGCGCCACCCTTGAAATTACATTCCATTGGAATAATTAGATTATAATTAGAGGGAAAGGCGGAGGATAATGTATGGGTGATTAGGAGCGTCGCCACCATGGGGTGACTCCGGGGCGCGGGGCGCAGGCTGGAGGAGACGGAGCAGTGGGTTATTGTGAAAGGGCCCTCGGAGCACCCGGAGGGGAGGGGAGAGGGGAGAGGAGGGGGGAGAGGGAGAGGGAGAGACAGAGACAGAGACGGAGAGAGGGAGAGGTAGAGAGATGGTTGACAATAGTAAACGTTATTACTTGGAAACCAACACAGCACCTTGTGAAAATGCATTTATCCCAGTTCTGTTTTTCTTAATGGGTCTAAGTTTCGTGCATGCAATGGTGATTTCGTATTTTTGAAATGGTAAAGTGTTTGTCGAGCATTCTCATCAGTTTGAGTTAGGTGATTATAAACACTGTTTGTGTGACTTCATGTGTTTGTGGGGTCAGGCCTGAGAAACAAGCTACCCATATAAAATAGGACCAAGCGTCACTGACGCCATGTGCTTTCTTCGAAGAGATGAATCTACTACAACAATAGATCGTTTTCAGGTTGGGAGAGCACGCTTCGGTGAAACCATAATCATATTTAATAGATAATATGTCACTCCGCACACCCGATGAATTCACAATTGATTCGTAAGTTAAATCAGAATAAAGAACCGCAGACTGCTGAGTGAAAAGTAATATTGTCTGTGATTTTATTTATTCAGACACTTTAGCTCCAGTGTGACATAGTTCCTGTCAGCCTAACGTCACTAGAAATACTAAAAAGTCTGGGCTTCTCTTTCTGAACTTCCACCACCACCAGAACCCTCTCTCTCTCTCTCTCTCTCTCTCTCTCTCTCTCTCTCTCTCTCTCTCTCTCTCTCTCTCTGTCTCTCTCTTGCTCTCTCAACTGACTGGGGTTAGGCTAAGTTTGTAGAAAGATTTCTTGATTGTTTTTCTGTGCCTGTATTGACAGGATGGTCAAGAGAGACAGGAAAGCATGTTGAAGAAGAGTGAGAATGAAGTGTAGCATATATATTATATATTGGATTGACTGCTGTAGTTTGTTGGGTCACGTTCAATTACAAGTACATTCATGAAACTGCTGTTGGGTCAGTTCATAAAGTCACAATGTTTAAGATTGAGCCCCTCTCAGTCATAAGGCAGGATACTTTCAGAATTAAAACATCTCAGTAACAGTGTTCTGTCGAATCTAAGGGAGGGTTTTTTGGGAGTCTTGATAGTACGATTGGTTTAAACAAAGGGAGAGGAACCGGCTGGCCAGCATTTAATATTTGTAGAATATATAATTCAAAGGTTTAGAATTTATTGATAACAATATTGAAATCAGCATTGATTAGCATTGACGAGCTAGTTGAAATGTTACACTTTGCGACTATAACATAACCATTCATATTTTCTATATTGCACCAGGTAAGATGGTGCCTTCCTTGTACAATTTAAAGCTTTAGTTTACTGAGAATCTCATTTAACTCCAAGCAAGATGGTTCTTGTCTCTGAAATACACTCAATCTATATTGAATTGAATCTAATCAAATCGTAAATCAAATGGAATGATACGAATCTAATCAATTTCGGGAAATCAGTGGCAATACCAAATACCACCAGCTTTATGAGAATCTATGAATGTTTTGCAAGGGACACTAGTTACTTGTTTGTGTGTGTGTATGTGTGATTTTGTGTGTGATACTAAAGCCTAATGCTTGAATAAGTAGTTGCTTATCTTTTTCGTACCCCACAGGAAATGCAGAAGAAGGGAACAGACGTGGTGGTGGAGAGGAGCCAAAACTACAAAGATGATATGGAGGCGACAGAGAGAGAGAGAGAGAGACAGAGATTGAGATAGATTGAGATAGATTGAGATCAAGAGAGAGGGAGAGAGAGAGCGGGCTTGGCAAAAAACACTTTGAAAATCTTTGTACTTAGAGCGAGAAGAAGAAGAAATCCCCATTAAGGTAATTAGTGTTTCGGCAGACAAAGAGTGATTAAACAGAAAAAGGCTGTAAACTAGTCACTCGTCTAAATATAACTCCTCATCCCCCTCGAAATGAATGCACTTTCATGTGTATGTGTGTTTCTGTATGTGAGTGTATGTGCATGTGCATCTAAGTGTGTATATGTTCGTGTGTGTGTGCGCGCGTGCGTGCGTGTGTGTGTGTGCATGCCTGTTATGTGTTCCTGCCTCTGAAAACAGCATGGATGGAAAAGAGGGGGTATGTCATTCTTGTATAAGAGTTATGAGTGCATGGGTTTTAAGTTAATTGTTCAGGTTATGGAATCATGTGTGTATATGTGTACATTTTAATTTGTGTGTGCAGGTGAATGCATGTGTAACACATGCCTGAATTTGATGTTTGCATGTGTTACTGCATGTGTTTATGTTGGTTTAGTCAGTGTTGCGTGCATGCATGTGTGTGTGCACGTGTGTGTGTGTGTGTGTGTGTGTGTGTGTGTGTGTGTGTGTGTGTGTGTGCGTGTGTGTGTGTGTGTGTGTGTGTGTGTGTGTGTGTGTGTGTGTGTTAGGAGATCAAGGGTATGCTTGGCAGGACATCAGCCCTGTAAAGCCCCAGAATTCCACACGGAAAACCCTCCAACACACACATACACACACACACGTGCCTAGTGCTTTCAACAGGATAAAACAGGAACACTTACACACAAACACACACACTCAGACACACACACACAAACACACACACACTCCTCTTGCCACTTCTTTCGCCGGCCAACGTAGCTGATAAGATAAAATTTACCGGCCAAATGTAAAATTTAACGGCAATATGTAATATAAGTGAGTGCGAAAAATCATATTTTCCTCTCCGTAGGTCTCCTCTTCGTTGTTAACATCAGTGGTGGTTTTAAAGAATTTCGTCATGGACAACTGTTCAGCCCTTGAGGTGCTTTCATATCGATAGGTTATAGTTCAGTAGAGACTCGGTCCGAGTCATGGGTGAAGTTGATACTTTCAGAATACTTTCACACCGAAAGCGAACCGAACCAGAGCCATCACTCAGAAGCCATACGAGATCCCCGTTTACAAGGGGACCATGTTTTGTTTGTTCGGATGAGTTTGAATGAGCATCCACACCACCCCAAACAAACCATAGTATCAGGGGAACGGTTTCAGGTTTGATTTAAATGGATAAAACAGCTCAGGTGTGAAATCACGGTTAAACAACCAGGGATTACGCTTGGTTCCAAGTCAGACCTAATGGTGACACCAGTTGCACCAAGGTTTAAGCTTTCTTATCAAAAAGACCGGGCGTAAATCTTACACCTAGTAAGAAGCAGGCGTGAAGACAAAATCTGGGCTGTTTCTAGAGTAGGAACTCTGCTTCACAATGGTGCGCATCATGTATCGTATTTACAACGAGCGGGCATTTATACGGTAGACTTCTTAGAAACAGAAGGAATACATTAGAGATATAAAACTAGGAGGAGCTGATTGAGAGGTTTCCATTCCGTAGGAGAGATCTGTTTAAACTTATTGAGGAGCTGTCACCTATCTTTAATAATTGACGAGCCGTCACCGAACAATTATTAAATGCCTCCGTGATTCCTTCCTGAGTTGACTGCTTTTTCTTGTTTGTTACAACATTGGAATGTCTGTGGTGGTTGCACAGCTCTATTGAATGTTAGATCTCAATGTCCATTCAGTGGCCTTTTCTTTTCATTAGATCCTCCATAATGTTGACGCAAATGAATTGCAAATGAATCATCTACAAATTAGCAAGACGGCGGGTGATTGTTCTAAGACCGGGCGTAGTTCAGACCGGGCGTAGTTAAGACTAGGCATGAGTTGGATGGTACAACCGACTTAAAGTTTATTTTAAAGAATGGACCAAAGACCTGAGCAGTTATGACCAGGCTTAGTAAAGACCAGGTGGTGCGGCCAACTCCACTCCTTCTTGTGATCGCTGCGAGTGTGTCTCTGGAGCGCAGTAGTAGTCTGTGCATTCAGTAAGCCACGTGCTTATGCATATTCAATGAAAAGTAAACTAGGGATGTCGGTTTAGGTTCATTTTGCTCTCGATAGATCACAACCCATTAACCCGGTTAATCTTTTCAGAAAAAAATGCAGAAGTGAAATACAAGAAAGTGGTGCTTTCCATTTGGTTCGGCACTCCATTGCATAAATGAGCTTTCACGCCATGTTTGGAAACGCTGTCCATTTAGGTGCGGACCTTCCAATGTTTTGTGATCTATATTTTCTGTTAACTTTAAGTTTATTGTCACATTTTGATCAGGTGATCGCTGCTAAAGACGGACAGTCTCAGACATGGCATCCGGGTGCTTGTTCTTAATGTGGTACAGCCTACATGCTCCTCTTACCCGGTTCAGTGCAGTTCTTGGATTCAGCCTCAGGGACGAGGTCTGAAGCGTTGTCGTAGAAGTTCTGGAGGAGGTGTCGGCTCTCCCACCTGGTGTCTCCGTTCCGCTCCTCCTCCTCAATCATCACCAGTGAGCTGGAGCCTCCATTCCCTGCCAGACAGACAGACAGACAGACAGACAGACAGGTTAGGAGTGACAGCAATAGAGATACAGAGGACATGGTTGAAATTCAACACTCCAGCGAGTCCAGCTCAGCTCCAGGAAGAGTATTAACGACGGCACCAGAGGTCCCAGCGGGAAGGGCCCTGGTGAACATCAATGAGATGACTTCGGGCCAATGTAACACTCAGCTCTTTAGATGCTTCCATAGGATCCCTCCCCGTAAAGCCTCCCGCTTTCCTATAGGTTTGCAATGGATGTGGTTTACATTAGAGAGCAAAGAATTGCATCATCATCATCATCGTTGCATGCAATGATTATAATCCTCATCATCAAGACGAAGAAGATGAAGATGGAGCTGAGGAAGAGGTGGTATTCATCATCAAAGAGCCGGCACCACAGAGTTCAGCGGAGAGCGAGGAAGGAGATGTACATCGCCAGGCTTGGTCGTGTGCCGTCGTTCTCGTTCCTCTCCTCCCTCCGTCATTTCCTCTTCTCCCCCCCCCTTCATCCTCTCTCCCCCCTCCCTCCTTCCCTCTTCTTTCACCCTCTCCCTCTATCCTCCTCTCCCTCACTCTCCTTCCTCCCTCCCCTTTTTCAACCTTCCCAACTCCCTCCCTCTCCTCTCCATCTTCCTCCATCCTCTCCTCTCCTCCCGCCCTCTCCGTCCTTACTCCCCTCTTTCAACCTTCCCAACTCCCTCCCTCCCCTCTCCCTCCATTTTCTCCTCCTCTCCCCCCCCTCCCGCGTCTCCCGCTCCCCTCGCTCTCAGGAGGTATAAGGCCTGATGAGGCGTACAGCATCTGACGGCTGCTGGGGCCGCCATCCTACGGCTGGCATTAGTGCGTCAGAAGCGCCGTGCCGAGCGCAATGCTTCCACTGTCATCTGGGTCATGGTCTCCTGAAGGGACCCCCCCTCCCATAGCACCCCCACACACACCACCACCACCCCCACCACCAACTCCTCCTCCTCCTCCCCCTCCGTCTCCCTGTCCCTCCTGTCCTTCAATGCAACAGGGGCCCCCATCGCGGGGTGTGGGGGGCGGGGGCTGCAGTCTATAAATAGCACCAGCGTGGATATCTTTATATATACACACACACACACACACACACACACTCGCACACACACACACACACACACACACACACACACACACACACACACACACACACACACAGATACACAGCAAAGGAGTGTATCGAATTAATTTTTGAGGATGCGCACTGAGAGGTGGTCGGCGGTACAAGGGGAGACCAGAGAAGGGATTTGAGCCACAGCTCCAGCTCGCTTCGTGACCTTGAGGCTGCGGGATAGGCTATTTTCAGCACAGACGTGGTGGTGAGACGACCTTTCGCTCCACGACCTTACACACAGACCCATGCACTGTGCCTCTGTCTGCCCACATTGTATTGTCTTACATGATATATTACGTTACACTTCTCAATATTACATATTGAACGTGACGCACTCTTGAAAAGTAAAAATATCTGGCAAAGCGACCAGCCGGAACGGAATCAGATTGTTGACCATCAGATTGTTGTACGGAAATGTAGATTCCGTACAACAATCTGATGGTACAGTCATATCTGTCTCAACCGGTATCCAGGTGTCTAGAAATCAGTGGCTAATGCAGCGCAGTGCTACTTGCAGCCAAGTAAAAATGCATACACTGCGAATAGCTCTATCCCTGTCAATAAATAAATTGCAAAATGTGCACTGATTTCAAGAATGCTGATGCGATCAGTGGTATCACTCGATGTTGACTTGACTGATGTGCTGTGTGATGACTATGGGAGTTTATGTTTACCACAATACTGGTGCTACCCTTCCGATGCCTGAGAAGACAAGATAAATATAATTTGGAGATGAAATAATTAAATGAATAATGAATAATTTAACGGACTGGTGTAGTCAAACTATCGCTGGGATAAATGTATAGAAAATTAAAAGGATTATTTGTAAGCTCAAAACCATGGAACAAATGTATTTATTGATATATGCGAAGGTCAGGAAGGGTTTTACTCATTGACGTATTCAGCAGCTCTTTCAATGTTTAAGGGCCAAAATATATGAAAGAATTCTACATACTACTCATTCCAGGTTGGATAAAAAAGAAACAGGAATAGAAAAATAGCAGTTATGTGAGTTCTCATTGGGGGAATAGCGTATACTGCTGTGCAATTTCATAAATCCTTTGCACAATGCTCATACCAACCATTTCCTTGTTGATGATTAGATGATTAATAATCTTATACTAAGGGAGCAGTGTGTCTTCATAACATTGAAGCCCTGCCTGAACCGAGTCAGAGCGATGAGTGAAAGCCCCTAGCATCCTACGTGGTCTCCTAGTTATTAAAATGACATTAGTAATGCAAAGGAATAAAGGATCAATTGCTAAAAACACGATTCTGCAGCATTTGTCTCCTCAGGCTCAGATTCAGAAAGGGAAAGAATTGCACTATGAATGAATAAGAAATTCTACAAACATTTTGGTATTCCTTGGGAAACCTAACGATATTCCGAAGTATGTATTGCGGCCAGCCCTGGTAGATAATCAACAAGCCTGTTCTATAAAGCAATCTTCTCCTCTTCTCTCCCACCTCCTGCTGTGGACCAGTGAGTGAACCCGATTATTTTGAGGAAAGGAGAGAGAAGGAGACAGACATGTCAACGATTTATTTCCTCTATTGGCCACGTTGTCATCGCCTTGGAAACAGATGAAGGATTGCAATACGTGGAGGGCAGCATGGTGCTATGGATGGTTCTCTAACTATAGAAACCTATCTCCTTGTTGTATTGAATCATCATGGAATTAAGATTTCAAGATGAAACAGTTGGTTGTTGATGATGAATTTGGTTAAGCACAAGAAAGAATGACATACAACATTTAGCATATTATTACAGATCAATGAAATAGTGTTAATAATACCATGGTCAACCATATACAATATTGTACATTGGGTTTAAAATGTTTGAACTGATTTTGAATAAATATTGTGATGTATTTTCATATGATGATTTATATTCCGCTTTTGTAGTGCTATTGCTCATAATAATAGTTGATTCCATATTGGCCAGCTCTAGCGTGTGTGTATGTCGCTGTGTGTGTGTGTGTGTCTATATGTTTTTCTGAGGTCCTATATGTGTATGTGTGCAGTGCCTAAACACACCAAGTCGGCTGCTCACAACCTCAAAACACCTCAATGAATTCTCTTGTTATTTTCTCTCTCTCTCCCTGGCTTATCTCAACCGTTACTAGTGCTCGTTCACCCCAGACTATCTCTCTTTTCTTGCCCTCCATAAGTGGAGGCACAGAGTGCACAGCGGGAGGCAGTGTGTCTTTCCCCCTGACTGATCGCAAACACGCGCGCACACACACACACACACACACAATAGTCAAAGGCACAGATACACACACATAATCACGCAATCACAGACAGACAGAGAAACACATACACAATCACATATGCGCACATGCACAAACACTAGCACACACACGCATACACTCACACACACACACATGCTAGGTGGTGCAACCACACACACACACACACACACGCACACACACACACACACACACACACACACACACACACACACACATACACAGTTTATGTAGCTGCTTCTGTGCCCAGAAACGCAGTACAGACAGAGATCGGGCGTATGTTATGTTTGGCCAGTGATCCACTGGACCAGAGTGCATGGACGGTGATGTGGTTGCTATGGTGATGATGTGACATGGCCGTAATGGGTGACATGGGTCGGGGGGGGGGGGGGGGGGGGTCGAGGTGGGGTGTTCTACAGCGTAACGCGTGATAAGGAGCACAGAGGAACGGGAATACGTCATAAGTGCATAACAACATCGCCATCGTCATCGAATGAATGGAACTGCGATACAAGACCCCGCCACAGGGCTGAATGCAACCATCTTATCACAAACACACACACATGCACACACACACACACACCTCATCTCACTTTTAAGCCCTCACTTATCCCAAGTCGGTTCAAAGATGTACGATTTATTTTCTTCTTTAAATGCACTATTGGCCAGCGGTTTTGCAACCAAGCTCTTCATCGGTCAGGCCGAAAGGTGAGTGACCTGGCCTGCTTTTTTACAGTGGGAAAAATGCCAGGGTTTAATCGATAATAAAGTGTGTGTGTGTATTGGAGGATGTGCACACAACAAGTGTGTGTGTGTGTGTGTATGTGTGTGTGTATGTGTGTGTGTGGGTGTGTGTGTGTGTGTGTGTGTGTGTGTATCTATGAGAAAGAGAATGGCTGTAAGCGAGAGAAAGGGTAGTTTAACATGGGTGGAGCAAGAGAGAGAGAGAGAGAGAGAGAGAGAGGGAGCGAGAGAGAGAGAGAGATAAGGTTACTAGGTGACTAAACGTGTGTTCTACTTGGAGCCAGATTTCTCCTAGATCTCAGACAGTATGGTGTCAGCCTGCCAAGATATGAAGATACGCTGACCCTGCAAGACGGCCACCACAGAGATCTAGGCCAGCAGTGTGTGTGTGTGTGAGTGTGTGTGTATGTGTCTGTGTGTGTGTGTGTGTGTGTGTGCGCGCATGTGTGTGCGTGTGTGAGTGGCAGTGTGTTCAAACACACTTGCGCTAATTTGTACATATGGAATGCTTCGGGAAAACGGGGGAAATTCCGGAACAACATGGGAATTGGAAAGAAGGTCAGTTAACCCTTTCTTTACTCCTTCATCCACACGTCCATGTCCTTGACCATCTCACCATTAGTTCATATACCCTTGACTCTCAATCAATCTGTCTCTCTTTCTATCACACACACACACACACACACACACACACACACACACACACACACACACACACACACACACACACACACAATCATATATAGTAGAGTCGTCAGCACCGCCCGCTGTGTCCTATATCGCCGCTGTCCTCTATCTATAGGGCCCAGCCAACCCCATACCGTCACTTAGTATGGCCGCCCATCTCTCCCTGGTTGTCATCCATAATTAGGTGCTTTATCTTCATTAGCCGCCCGTGCCAGGTGTGTGTGTATGTTCCTCGGTGTAACTGCACACTTGCCCAGGGTAACCGTGTGTGTATGTGTGTATGCTTATGGATCTGTGTGCAACGTGTAGGAGAGATCAGCCATCACACGTCTAACTACAGTACAAGTGCCTGTGTAAGTGTGCGTGCATGTGTGCGCGTGCGTGCATATTTACATTTTTCCTACAGCCGAGTCCCCTGAGAAGGGATGAATCGAGAGGGTTTTCTATTAATGGCTGCTGGAACATGGCACATGAGAGAGCAACAGCATTAGACGTCATATGAAGCACTCCATCGATGCTACTTTACTGCTCCAGCCCACATCGTATTCCAGAGTACACTGGCTGGTGTGGATATGGAAACAATTATGATTTGGAAGTCATCAGTGAAGAAAATTGTAGATGGGAGTTGTTATTGATTGATGGATTGATTCCTCTTTTTCGTTTTCATGTTTGCTATTTTTTCAACCCTTGTATTTTCCATTCGTTTTCCGTTAGTCTTGTGACCACCATCCATTTGTCAATCATTCATACATTGAAAGATTGGTCGATCCATCCATCAACATACATCCATCATCCATTGATCCATTCAACCCATCAATAAATCATCCATCGATTGATCCATCATCAGCTGATCAACCATCTATCCATAATGTCTTGACTTTCATGTTCCCTTCCTTCCATCATTCCTTGTGGTTTCTCGTCTCCAGCGTCAGATCAACTCCCCTTCCCCTCCCCCCTTGATCAATAACTAAGGGTGACGGCAGACTGTGGATCAGCAGGGATCAGTGTGCTGTAAACTAGCAGCTGCCCACACACACACACACACACACACACACACACACACACACACACACACACACACACACACACACACACACACACACACCTGAGCAAATACGCTCTCTCTCTCCCCCTTTCTCTCTCTCTCCCTCCTGCCGCCTCCTTTAACAGCAACAGACACATGCACGCACACGCAGGCCAGCAGGAGTCAAGCACTTTCACTTTGATTTGTTAATATGGCGAGGGGATGTGTGAAGTGGGAGGATTGCGTGCTTGATGACCGTGCCTGGTCAATTCCATACTGTACAAAAATTCACATGTGATGGAGAAGTCTAAGTATGCAAAGCTCTTTGTATACAGTGTGTGGATGGATGGCGCTTTAATGAAAGCGACCGTCATGGCTTTGTAAAGGCATTATGTGGACTGGGCCCCTGCTTTGACCGAGGGCTCTTTCAACTTCAAGGATTCACACGCATGTTCATTCATTCTAAAGTCAGTGAATGAGCGAGTCGGAGGGTGAGTAACTCCATTAACACAATCAGGCCTGGAGCCTCAAAAAGACAAGACCGACGTTTTCCAATGAAAGGAAATCTAACTTTGAGAATTGAACATCCGAATGCTGCAGGGCTGATACATGGTAAGTATACACAGGGACTGCATGTGACCGACAAAACAGACGGGGAGAAGGAGTGTGTTGGTTGAAATGAAGCTGGATAGAAGATAGCTATTAAATGTTTCAGATCGAGCATCTCAAACACACACACGTGCATATAGTATTAGTCCACCTCTGCAGTGTTCCGATGATGAGAGACTCCATGGTTATATAATCGGCCTGGATTGTCCAAGTTCCCCACGAGCAGATAGACACAACATCTATTCCCAAATGGCAGAATATTATTTGCCATTTTTTAAAAAAATATGGACTTGGATATCAGAAAAAGTACTACAAACAACCCAAAAGCAAAACAAGATACCTGCCTGACACTGTAAAGATACACAAAGAATACTGCAGTGTCTGTATAACGTACCGCAACGCAAAGTATATGCATACTAATCATGCAAATCACACACAGCCTCAGAAGGAGAGGGCTGAAATAGAACACAGCAATCATCTGGCTTTCAAAGTAAAAGCCTGATATTTAGACCGCCGTATCCTGCAAACTTACAATTACAATTGTACTGTTTGTGTTGCCATAAACTACAACCTTGCTTGCACAATAATTCCTGTTTACAGTCAGATTGATTAATCACAGGCTTACATGTGATTACAATTGGGAGATGGGAATGGTTAATCGCTGTCTTGTAATACATTTCTCACAATGCTAAACGGTATCCATGGTTAATTTGTTAACGACATGACACAATGCTACACTGAATACGCTTGCTTTGTTTGGAGAGAGAATAGGGGGTGGGGGATTATTGAAGCTTGAATAGGTATATGAAACCCATGTGCAAAAACCTCAAGATGGCCGCTCCTGAATGCATTATGTTTGATACTGCAGGAAGTGTATTGAGCCAGGAAACATTGTCGCTTGAGCCACACAAGGTGAACAGGCTGTTGTTCTTGGCACTATACCTTGGCAAGCATCCTGCACGCCTCTTAGCCAAAAGTGCACGTCCACATGTTGGTCTTGGAACCCCAAGCTCTGTTCATTTAGGGCTGATATTCATGTTGTTTGCAAAATACAACATTGTTCTTTTTGTCTCTCCACTTCTTGCAATGCAAAGTCAAGTCATGTTTCATTTTTTAAAGTACCTTTTTGGGTAACACTTCACCTGGATAGTCCAGGGTTGAGCATGATTTTAGTATCAGTTGAGTATCAGCGATCAACATTATGTCAGTTAAGCGTAAGTCGACAATCGCTTGATTCTTGATTTCAGAAAAGCATATGAATAAAGAATGGACATGACAAATACTGGCAACAATGAGACAACATGAGTCCATATTTATACAACACTATGCTACTAAGTTAAGTGTTTGCATGCAGCCCATCACAATCTAGAGACCTGTGCATTAAACCAGTGGACCCGAGAACCACATACTGATGGTGATTGCAATTATCAGGGGATTGATCAATTTGTTCCTTTAATCAGTTCAACAACTAAACATTATGTCCATGTTCATTACATGTATATCTGTTCTGTTTGGTGATACGGTTTCTGTTTATTTGACATGTTGTTTGGGAATGGGTGACTGTAAATCAAATGGTTTGCGGACACGTTTTACCAGACCTCAGAGAAACACAGTTGGAGGGATGCCCAAAATGTCAGCCGCTGATGTCAACTCTAGAACAATCGTTTTTAGACAAAAGCCTGAACAGAGTACTGCGACAGAGCCACACTGCAGCAGTGTATCTTGTTGCCTCTGTCCTTGCGACCAAAACCAATACTCTGAATTCAACAGATAACCTTAAACAGACCAGTTTAAGGTTAGAAGATTGCTGTATGCTTTCTGTGCCTGTTTCTAATAAATAGCCACACCACCACCATGCCAGTCATTCCGTACGGACATAGTTTAAAACACTGCCTAAATCACTCCAGTTATTGGCCGTAGTCAAAATAATTCTTCCAATTATCGTAAAGCAAACTACTTGTACTTAGACACACAGACAGAGATGGAAACACACACACACACACACACACACACACACACACACACACACACACAGACACGCTATTATTATACAGTGAATAATGATCATTCTCTGGATAAATTGGCAGTTCCACTCATTATCTCCGAGGCTGAGATGATAGGAAGATGGATATCTGGGGTGTTTTTCGCCTTCACAAAATAAATAATATTTACTATTTTAACAATGAGTGCTTCACTCCAACTCTGTGAGCACACACACACACACACACACACGCGCAAACACACACACACACACACACACACACACATAAAAAAATACAAGGGTGCTTGTGAACATGATTCGATCGTTCCTCTGTACGGAGCAGCAAATCCGACGGTTTGATAGATCCGATCTGCGTAATTAAAAGCCTTAGCGGGTTTCCATTGTGCTCGGCTAAGTGCCGCCGTGAGGTGCAGCGAGAGTGTTGCTATTGTTCCCGCAGAACAAAAGAGGTTCTATAAGGGCCAATCACTGCAGGGTCCTGCACTCATACTGTCACTCACCCACTCCACCGGGCCCCGCACAAGACTCCGTAGGCTCCCCTTGATGCATGGTTGAAGCTACGCAGACGTGCATCAGCTAGCTGGGAGATAAGATGGCGGGCGATACAACATCAAACACATACGGTTTAATGTTTGTATTTGGATTGCAGTCTGTACATCTGGCAAGGACACTACCACTCAACACTAACACTGTGTCGTATGAAAAAAGATGAACACCAGACACTTCAAAAGCCCAAGGCACACTGCCATGTCGGTGGGCGGACACAAAATACATTTTTTTTTATCATAATTTATGACACTGACAGAATTTACAAACTAAATTGCGCCCGTGTGCTTTGGGCGCTAAACTTCGATATTTTTTCAGTGCTTCATAATATCACTCCTGTGAATGCCCTCACGTGACACTTTCATAGTCATGTTGTCTGTCCATGGCAGTAAACACAGATGTGTCCACAGAAAAGTGTCAAAGTGTGTGATGACGTCTCTTGACAAAAGATGTCATCAACCTGAAACTGTATTACATAACCTGTATATTTGCTGATGTCCCTTGTGTGTTTTTTAAGCACTAGATGAATACTTTTCTAAATAAACTACCAGTGAAGCAGAGCCATGTGAGACTTGGGGAACTGCTGAAAGGGGGCAAGGGACTCTTCAGTAAAGCATAGAGATCGGAAGGACTGCACATCACCAGGGAGAGGTATAGTAAGGATCTCTGCCAAGCTCATAAATCAAACGCCTAATGAGGACATTTATAGTGTCTCTCTCTCTCTCTCTCTCTCTCTCTCTCTCTCTCTCTCTCCTCTCTCTCTCCCTCTCTCTCTCTCTCTCCCTCCCTCCCTCCCTCCCTCCCCCCCCTTCTTTTTCCTCTGTCGGACATTACAGTCCTAAAGGTATAGCCTTGATATAAAATATAGTAACCTATACCTACCTATACAATTGGCTCTTGTTTATTGTGAATTAAAGATTTACTTTTGGAGTAACAATGACTCACAGTGACAATTTACTTGACTTCAATGAATCCAAAATCAATCGAAATGAATGTGAGGACATTTTATATTTCAAGTGGGACCAAGGGTTTCCGAAAGAGAATACATGCTGGGATGTGTGTGAGCAAAATGTGCCATCGTTTCCCACATCAACGTGGAGGGGGACATAAGTGATGAGCACAGGAACAAGTCAAGGTGAGCAATGGAACGGCAGAGACAATCATGGGGAAATGAATATGGACCAGTGTTACACGGAACAGAAGGGGGCAGAGAGTGTTACTTATACATCGCTCAGGATGTTTCTGAAGGATGAAGATCCCTCTTGCCCCTCTCTCTCTCGCTCCACCTCTTTGTGTGTGTACTTGTGTGTGTGTGTGTGTGTGTCTCTCTCTCCCTCTTCAGTGTTCATTATTCTCTCGGAGCTCAGTGAACATCCCAGAATACACACGACGGCGGAGGAGACTAAAAGGAGCGCTGGGCCCAGTGATGAATTAGCCTTGGTGTATTTAGGGAGCAGGAGAGCGTCACCAAGGGAGAGGCAGCGAGAGAGAGCGACAAAGAGAGAGAGACAGAGAGAGAGAGAGAGAGACGAAGAGAGATACGGAGAGGGAGAGACAGAGACGGCGAGAGAAGGAGATGAAAAGTGAGTGACAGAATGACAGAAAGAGACGGGGAGAGAGAGAGAGATAGATACAGAGAGAGGGAGGGAGAGAGATGAAGAGTGATGACAGAGATATGAGGGGCAAAAGTGAAAAGAGGTAGAGCGACAGAGACAAGGATTGAGAGAGAGAGAGAGACGACAAACAGAGACAGCAGGAGGAAAAGACAGAGTGGGAGGAAGAAAGAGGGGAGAGCTACGCGAGAGAGAATGAGAGAAGAGCGAGGGCTGGAAGAGGGTGAGGAAAAGAGAGGTAGAGACACAGAGGGCGAAAATAATGGTTTGTAATGTTTAATCACAGATAGATCTAATACAGTCCATGGCCCACAGACAAACTCACTGACCCTGGCTCACACTTGCTCATCAATCAACACAAGCTCTGTGTAACATCCTGTGTGTGTGTGTGTGTGTGTGTGTGTGTATTGTGTGTGTGTGTGTGCGCACACACACGTCCGTGTTTCCCTCCAGATTAAATGATAATGAACAGGTGAGGCAAAGCAGATACGACCAGAAATAAAACAGAGATAAAAGTTGCTAACAGACTTGTAAGCACAGACCTGGTTTTGGCTGTCATCTGAATGTCCACATTTCTAGAGAATGAATGTGCAGACTCTAAAAGGTGTACTTTTCTATCCCGAATCTATTGTCCGTACTATGAACCCATGCCACCAAAATGTACACTATGGAAATATGTGATGTATCTTGGTTCTGTCATACATATTGGTTATGTGTTTGTGTGTAGCTTAAAAAGTCCTGCCAGTTCCCGACATTTTGCAGATGTGTTATGAATAGGCTATGTGCTGGCTGTGATTTGGGTGTTCTATGATAACGAGACCCATACCAGTGTCCAATCAGGGTCTGCTTCAGCTTGAAATAGTAATCAGGCACAGTCCCTAGGAACCGTTTGAATTCGACTGCCCATTATATATCTTGGTGTGTGTTCTGTCCAGCACAGGTTTTGGGTAAGAATTCCACCAAATGTCGCTGGGATTTAAG
>NC_136935.1:15145824-15148324 GCF_949987615.1 Pollachius pollachius
CACTCCTATGATCTTGTTACCTATGCTGTCCTCATCGCATGCGGAGTGGTGACACACACCAAACACACACACATGCCGTGCACAAACGACACACACACACACACAGCCCAACGTGCCTCCGCTTACGTAATCAGATCATCTGGAGACTAATATTGTATAACAGAGATATTCCCAGGAAACATTAACAACCTCTTCTCTTGGCTGTCTTTGTACCATAACCCCACAGACCCACACAGACAAACACACACACATAAACTCACACACACTCACTCACTCACTCACTCACTCACTCACTCACTCACTCACTCACTCACTCACTCACTCACTCACTCACTCACTCACACACACACACACACACACACACACACACACACACACACACACACACACACACAGTTAATGTTGGATCACAGATGGATGATAAAGGACCTTTGCATGAGTAGCAGGGCTCAGGGACATTACGACTTTTCGATAATAGCAACTAGATAACGTGTTTTACTCTGATGGGTAATCCCCCTATGCCCACTCCCCCCTACCTAGGTGGGAGAGGGCTTTTGTCCTGTGGGGCACACTGTTGCATTTGCTTGGCCTTTGTTGTGGTGTTAGGGGTGTGGGAGGGAGGGGGGAGGGGGGAGATGAAGTGATGGGTGGAATAGTAAAAGGAGGACAGCTGGAGGGCAAGGGCAGATGAGGTAGACGTTGGACACTGGATTTGAACACACACACACAAACACACATGCTAACTCACACACACACATCCACACACACACACACACACTCACGCACACACACACACACACACACACACACACAAACACACACACACATACCCACGCACACACACACACACACACACACACACACACACACACACACACACACATACACACACACACACACGTGTCAACGTATGAGAACAAGAGACTGGGAGGGGGAATGTCCTGGGAGAATGCACACAAACGCACACACACGTGAGTGTGTGCGGGTGCGTATGTGTGTGTCACATGCCTGTGTGGCTGTGTGCTTGAAAAAAGAGCAGCTTGAGAGCTTTGGTGTTATGGGTTATTCATGGCTAATTGGCCCATTCCATAGTCAGATAGAGGGTGCTGAGAGAAAGATATCAGATACTATATGTTTTTCCAATGTGGCTACATGTCCCAAATTGTCCCAGCTTCTGTCTCATAAACCCATGACATTGACAGGCCAATGAATAAAGGAATGAAGTCACATGGGCAAGATAAGGTCGAACTTCAGTCAAGATGACCTTTCTCTCTACAAAAAGTAACATTAGATAGATTTCTGATCCTGCATCCACGAAAAGAGCCAACAAACAGAGCACATAATTCAAAATCAAATTAGGAGATAATAACTTTAAGATAATTTAACTTTGAGATGTTTGTCCAAAGAGCATTGTTCAATGAATATTATTATAAACCTTAATGCAACTGGTATAGCACTTGCAGTTGCAACTTTTGTAGCCGGAGCAACTCGTGAAGTGGTTGCGACTGCTGTAGCGGTTGCTACTGGTGTGGTGGTTGTAACTGGTGTCGTGGTTGTAACTGGTGTGGTGGTTGTAACTGGTGTGGTGGTTGCCGCTGGTGTAGTGGTTGCCAATGGTGTAGTGGTTGCCACTTGTGTGGAGGTTGGCACTGGTTACTGCACTGTGGGTCAGAGACAAATGCAATTTCGATTCCTCTTTTTGTGTGGCACATATTTTGGAATAGACAATAAAGCTGACTTTGACTTTGACTTTGATGTAGTGGTTGGCACTGGTATAGTGGTTGCCACTGGTGTAGCAGGAACAACATACTCCAGCCCTTATGGAATGAGTATGGCTTGGAGATGTGAAGAACGTTACAGAGCAGTTTTGGTGTCATGAACAGTGTGAAAGACAATCACAGCGAAGGAACAGTATCACCAGAATCTCTCTCTGTTGTCCTTTCACATTGTTGAAGGGGACGTGCCTTAGCAGTGTTTGTATTTTCAATTACATCATTGGTTTGCTTCCTTGGTTCTCGGGTTTCCGGCCTTGGGACACAGCTGATCATGTTCATAAATATTGATTAGAGGCCCATTAGCCTAAGTGGACCGGCTCCATGGAGAAATGTCAAATGTGTTATTTTCCAGGGTTTCAGAAATCCCGATACTTGGAGAAATAAAATCAAACCTAATTCCACTGATTGATCTTGATCATACCTGCAGAGGCGGATCGAAGGTGATCTATCGATCTGAGGGTGCTCAATATGTGGCCTTCATAATTCTCCTCATAGCGCAAGCTTTTAGTTATGTAAAATAGAATCCATTAAATTGTGATTGACATTGCATTAACATATTTTATTTGATGGCCTTGTCTGAAATGAAGACTTTATACATCATATTATTTCATACCTATATAATAATTGGCCTTTCAAAACCAGCATGACTTGAATAACACACATTTGGTTTGAAGTCGGCTCATTTCAAACGCTAAGCCATCTCATTAAAACATAATTGTTTACGG
>NC_136935.1:15153324-15173324 GCF_949987615.1 Pollachius pollachius
AGGGTATAATGGCTCAAGGTTAAACTTGAATTATTCATTATTCTCAGAATTCCTTATTGACTGATGGCTTCGTGTCCTTGCTCTGATTAAAAATTACAAAGAAAAATATGATGACATAAACCTACAATTCTCAAAAATTCTGAAAAGGGACTGTTACTTGAAGCTGCATTTCTGCTTTATGTAGCTTTTAGCCTCTGAATGTTTTATTTTTGTTAGTCTGGGGCTAGTGTAGTATCAGATTTAACCGAGCGCTTGGCTCACGGTCCAGTGAATGATTTTATGTGTCCTTGCATGCTGTCCTCAGGAGCCCTAATGGTGATGGTGGTGGTGGTGGTGGTTGCGGAGAAGGGGGCATTGGGGCATTGACTCAGGGAAAAACAATATTGCCAGTGCCTGTCCCTGTGGAGAATTATCCTAATGCTTTTCTGAAGACAAAGGACCTGTGAACCCCAATTAACAGATGAACAGATGGAGGTAAATAGAGTTGTAAAAAATGACACCAACACCAAGTAAAAGCACTTCAATTTCAAGCAATACATGCTGAAATGAACTACCCTGTTTTAGGATTTATTGAGAGATGTAAAGCATGCACACACACACACACACACACACACACACACACACACACACACACACACACACACACACACACACAGACACACACACACACGCACACGTACCATTAAATACAAAGTGCCTGGCCGCTAAATGTTTTACCTGCATGACTCAAGCCCTCAGAGCTCTATGTGGAGGAATCACTCCCTCCTGCAAAGAGAGTACATGAAGAGAGCAACAGCCATTCATCGCTCATCTCTCCCTTTCTTCCTGTGGATTTCCTTATCCATATTTAGTTTTTCGTTGTTTTGTTATGTGAAGGAAGAGGTAGTGAGGTTGTGAGATTCAAATCCTGTTCACAAGTTTATACTTTTGTGTAGTTTTTCATTATCAAGGAATTAATGCAGCTGTCATTTTTTTAGTTTAAATGTCCATCATCTGTGAATAATTGTATGAATCCGAACAGGTCACCAAAATAATCACGTTATTAACCTGTTGTTGTGTGTATTAATAGAGCGTGAGTGACTGTAAGTACCATGCAAAACTTAACATTTGAACCATAGTCATGACATTCAATCCTGTTTTCCGTGCCTGCTCCAGAACGGGACAGAAGCTAGTTTTGTCTTGGCTCTTTTCTCAGATCAATAAACTCTGTGACTAAACCTCATACTCTCCTGCACCATACGCAAAGCTAGGATTCTCTCTCTAGGGATTCTCCCAGAACCCCAGTGTCTCTACTCCACAGGCTATTCCAGTAGCTTTGTGTTGTCTGCCGTTGCTATATTAGGAGAGATGGATCTGCTTTCAAGGAGCTTCCAAGGGCAGAGCATGCGGGTGCAGAGGAATGAGAAGGTGCCAGGGTGCCAGGGAAAGAGAGGAAGGGAGGAGAGAGGAGAGGTAAAGATAAGAAAGCGGGGGAGAAGAGTTAGCAAGGAGTGTAGAGGATGCCAGGATAGGACAGGAGGAAGAAGAGAAAGACGATTTATTGGAAGAAGCAAAGTGGGGTAAAAGAGGAGGAAAGTAGTGGAGAGAAGTGGAGGAGAGAAGGCCAGGAAAAGATGGGGATAGGGGATAAAGAGAGGGTAAGGTGTGGAAAGGAAAGCGGGATCGAAAAGGAGAGAACGAACAAAGAGGAGAGGATGACACCAGGAGAACAGCGGGGGCTGATCTCCTGGTGGAGGACAAAGGGGCAGATGGACAGAGGACAGAAGAGGAGAGGTGAGGAGGAGAACATAGCAAGGAAGAAATTAGGAATGAGAGGAGAGTTGGCAAAAAGGAGAGGGATGTGTATAAGAAAGCCAGAAAGAAGTTTGAGCAGAAGGTATGGGGCGGAGAGAGAGAGAGAGAGAGAGAGAGAGAGAGAGAGAGAGAGAGAGAGAGAGAGAGAGAAGAGTCACCGTATATGAGTGAGTGTGGGAGAGTGCATAGGTTGGTCTGTGAAGATGGAGTGCAAGAGAAGAGGAGGCTGAAAGGTGAGGTCCATGGGGCTGACAGGAGAGATGAGATTAGGGGTGTGCAGGAGAGGATTGGAATGAGTCGCTCGGTAACACTGATGAGAGGAGAGGATGGTGCTCACAGCAGTGTGTTAGTCATTGGCCACACCAAAAACTAAACATACAGATGGACTTTGACCATAAACACACCGCACACGGAAGCCCTATCCTTATTCTATCTGCACTAGCAATAAAGTCCCTGTTGATGGAGTGTCAAGGGTAGATGTGTTGGAGCGACTTGAACTAGATGAAAAAAACACTCAGGAGCAGACGAGGAGTGATGGATAGGATGGGATCTTTTATTTATCCCAATTTAAGGCCCTTAAGGCGATAAAAAAATAGAACAAAAATTAACAAAAAAACAAAAACATAAAAAAAATCTATATATATACAAAAGGTTGACTCAGCATATCAAATAGGCTTGAGAGTCACAACAAAAAAATCATAAGTCAAAATTTCAGGAAACCGGACCTTTCAACAAGTCCAACACAGGAGAGCAATATACAGGCATAAGTCCTCTCTCCATCAGCTTTCCCGAACCACTGTTGAACGTCGGCCTAAGTAGGCCTAACCCCCACTGCTAATTGGTGCATACCAATTTTCCCGTTGCGTCAGGGGTGTTTACCAGAGCAGTTACACAACAGCTTTAAAACAGCTTCCGTTCTATCCTCAACTAGCGAGAAACAATTAACCTTTTAAACTGTGCACCATTGCTATATTTTGGCATAGCCAAAATGTAAAAAGACAGCAATAAAATAAAAATAATAACTCGGGGTCACTTCCGGTTTACCCGGAAGATTTGACGTAGATATAAACCCTGGTGGCGCGGTGCTCCAACCCTCATATAAACATAAGACGAGTGGTTATTGTGACAAAACAGGTGACGTTAATGGTAAATGGAAACAAGCAGAAAGAAACAGAAAGTTGTAATGATGGTACTTGCAAGATTGTATTAAACTGTCGTAATGCATATGATAAATGACATGTTTGATGAATGATTTTAAAACAGTATGAAGGTAACGGAATACATAAACAAACAAGACAAACCCACACTCAGTCTCCTGTATGTAGCGTATCGCTACCGTGACGGTAGCTATGCGCCCCGTCACATGGAGTCATTTATATTAATTTGTGGAATCTGACACTTTTGATTCCTTGTAACTATTAACATCATCATTGCACACACACAATGAAATAATACATTGAAGATAGGCAGGTAATGTTATCACTGACATTATCAGAGTACTAATATAACGGTTCAACTTCAATGAGCAGAGAAACAACCCCTTACAGAACAGCTTGTTTTTTGGGATGATTATAATTTTTCTACTTAGCAGTAGACAGCTACGCAAGAGCGTTCATCTGGACTCGACACCTGGACAAATGGGATGGAAAGAAATGTTTAATTAAAATGATTGTGTGTGTGTGTGTGTGTATGAGAAACAGTGCGTGTGTGTGTGCGCCTGTGTGTGTGTGTGTGTGAGTGCAAGCGTGCGTGTGCTTGTGTATGTGTGCGTTTGTGTGTGTCTGTGGCTGATGTTGTGGGAGTACAGGATGGGGGCAGGGGTGTGAGGGAGAGGGGTGCTGATGAGAGAGAGATGAGGACATTTATTTGAATAATTGAGTTTATTTAATGTCAGGCCAATCTGTTTGGATGACCCTCATCCTCTCCTCTGTCCTGCTGTGACACCTCCACTGCATGTCTCTCCCCTCTCTTCTTTTTCTCCCTCCCTCCCTCCCTCCCTCCCTCCCTCCATCCCTCCATATCGATCTGTTTGTCTGTCAGTCTGCACATTTATATATACCTGCAATTAATCACAGAGACGTACCCGGAGCTAAATATAGAGGAGGCCAGTTGACACATTCAGAAGGATCTGCATGCTTATAAATAGACCCGTGATCCATACCTCAGTCAGGATTGTTCAGGTTCTTGTTATCCTTTGTCTAGGAGACTTAGGGGGATTTCATGGAGCGGCAGTTTCTCGTATAGAACCAGAGTCATATTGCGGTTTTAAAGAAATAAACAAGGGAAAGGTTTGTAACTTCTAGACATGGGAAATGGTGACCGGATGTTGTACCCCTGCACCAAAAGCCGGGTTATACTGTCATCGTCAAATAAAAGACTTTAGGTAACAGAAGTCCTCAAAATCAACAACTGAATGTGGAATATCTCTTTTATCTTATTCAAAATGAACCACTGAAAATAATATTTGGAATATATATTTCAGTAGTTATTACTGTTCATAACATCACAACTGATATAACCTTATTCTGTAATTGGTGTGAATTTGAATGAATCATTAACCAGAGGGAATGTGTGAGTAAGTAACTAATAGTTTTCAGGGTGACATTTTCCCAGGTGAGAGAGAGAGACAAAGACAAAGAGAGAGAGAGAGAGAGAGAGCGAGAGAGAGAGAGAGAGAGAGAGAGAGAGACCCAATGAGAGAGGGATCGAGATAGAGGGAAAAAGAGGGAGTGAATATGATCAAGAGAGGAGGAGGACATTGTCACGGTGACTTTACCATCTGCCCGCCAGCCACACACGCACACCCTCCCTAACTGAGTTGCCTAATCCTCGCTTCGAGCCACGCTCCAAGTGTAGACAAACTAATGCTTTTTTAATCCACAAACCTCCCCGTCAACACTTAACAACATCACATGATTCCTGGTCTTGTGTTAAACACATGGCAAAGACGCCAAAGCCCACTGCTGCTTGATGACGGCCACAAACTGCATGAACACAAAATGTACCGTCACACGGATGGACCAAATACGTGTCAGTTCTTTTTTCCGATGTCTCTCTAGATATGTACAGAGAAAGAAAAACGACACAATGACGCAGGTTCAGTCTGAACAATTGAAATGTCCGACACACTCGTCTGACTGCATAACACAGAAATCTGTGTAGATATTGACAATACTTCCCCATGACATTCACAATAAACTAGTCAGAGATCTGGGCCCAGGAAATGCCTGGGGGTGGGGTTATTAATATTCACAGCGCTGACAGAGGTGACCTATGATAATATACGTTAGTGTATGAGACAAAACGTCTCTCTCTCTCGCTCTGCATGTCTGTTTAGGTCATCTCAATGACTGTATTAGGGCACATTTTAAAATCCTGTCATGCATGTGCATAGACACACACAGTAAAAGAGAGGACAGAGAGAGAGAGAGAGAGAGAAAGAGAGAGAAGAGAGAGAGAGAGAGAGAGAGAGAGAGAGAGAGAGAGAGAGAGAGAGAGAGAGAGAGAGAGAGAGACAGAGAGAGAGTAAACTTGGTTAGGAGACGTCCTCCCCCAGGGCTGACATTGATTGCTCCTTTCAGACTCGCTTGTCCTCAGGAGACACACACACACACACACACACACACACACACACACACACACACACAGATACGTGCACGAACAAACAAACAAACACACACAATGTGTGCTCTATAGTAGAACACCGGTTGACGCCATTAGTCCCCATGCATGTTATCTGCATTTGATTAGTGCATAACACCGAGGATTTATGTGTCTATCGTCTTTTACTCTGTAAAACACCAAAAGATCAATCAAATCCTGAAGGACCATATCTCCACTGTTTATCTCCTCCATATATCTATACACACACACATATATATATGTATATATATATATTTATATATCAATCTTGCCCACAACCTAGTTGGCAGTGTTAGCATGACGAAATGAGGAACAGTTACCATGAAATAAAGCTAACCTTCCAAATCCATAAAGCTTCATTGAGAATTTCCCCTTCTGCTAGATGGATTCATAGCTTTTGACAGAGAAGCTGGTCTCTATAATAGTTAGCTAAAGTTTAACAAGAAGGCCCAACTTTATAGAAAAAATATAGAGCTTCAGTCGTGTAAGTCAACTGAGGTAAAAGCTTTGGCGTGACTGTGGAAAATGGGTGAGTGGGAGAAGACGAAAGAAGAGTAATAAAGAAAGAGAGTCAAAGCAAGAGAGCGAGAAGGGAGAGAGAGGGAGAGACAGTGACAGTCTCAAGTAGGACTTGACAGTCACAGAGAGTGCCTGAAGGGAGGAGAGATATGGGAGAGGTGACAGATAAGAGTTCAGGAAAAATACACCCAATTCAACAAAAGTCTCAGTTCAACAACCAAACAACACGCAGCCCACAGCAAAACAACCAGAGGAAAACACATTCAGGGGCAACAGCAAGCAATGCAATTAGATGCACACAACATGGTACTTTGCCCCCCAAGTAGGCCTACATTCATTACATTGTTAAAGCATTAGTAACACAACGTTGTGACAGTGACTCTAGTAAATCCTTGAATCAAGATAAAAGCACATCCAAATGCACGTTGATTCATTGTGTCTCAAAAACTCCTCTGTATTATACCCAAGCACGTCTTTGCAATCTCAGCAGCCGCAGTTCCCCTGACTGCGTAAAGTAAACAAAACCCATCCCATGCAGTGAACAACACAAGTAGTGCCAGCCGGGAGGCGTCTGTCACAATGATTGCAATTACGTATGAATGTAGGCTGAGTAATGGTTTGCATGATTAGCTTAGATGTAGAGGAAGAAAGCGAAAGAAAATATGCTGGTTAAAACACGCCTCATGCCGAGAGGGTTGGTGATTTAAAACGGCTTGATAAACACTTGAAGGGCCACGTGAATGGGGCAGCTCACAGGGGAATGGTAATGTATGGGCTGCATGCGGCTGAAATGTATTCCTCTTGTAGTGGGTGAAGCTACATACATTGAGCCAACCCCTTGGGAAGAAAGTTCCCCAAGGTATGGAGGAACACTGAGAGTGAAAGATTTCATCCTGTTGTGGGGGTCATCATTAAAATGGTTAATTTCTCCGGAATATGAGAAACAAACCCGTGGACCTACATATACCGAAAGCTCTGCGTTGTGTTTTCTGGACATTTTTTGGTTTTGCAGCTCATGATCTATAAAGGATCTCAGGGCATGGGATTAGCATTATTCCCTCTGGTCCCTGAATTCCTGTTTCCAATTCCTGTGACCCATTCCCTACCAATATGCACCATATACACTTTGCTAAAGGGAAGTATGAATAAAGTTATGTTTGACAGGAGAATTATACACATAGTTAGTGTTTACTATACAGTATGATCTGTGGAGCTCACCAAAACTCTCGCACCCCACACACACACACACACACACACACACACACACACACACACACACAGACACAGACACACACACACACACACACACACACACACACACACACACACACACACACACACACACACGCACAAACACACACACTTGCCAGGAAACAAGCCTATGAATGTTGATGTTCAGTGGAAACCATCTATGAGTTTCCAAAATGCTCCATAAACCTGTTCAGAATGTGTGCCTGCCTTACGTCCCTTGGCAATAAACTGGAAAGGGTTGGATGAACGGACAGATGAATTAAACTGCCCATGTTAAAACAGAAGCAGAACATGCTTCACACAAAGGCTACTTCTCTCAATAATATAAAAATGGGGATTATCCAAATAACATTTTTCAAATTATGCAGATGGCTAGGTGTAGAGGGTCTAAGCCAAGGGCTCTCCAAATCCCCTGCTACACAAAACCACTATGGTTACTCAATAACATTAAAAAGAGAAGGTAATCGTGGTAACTGCTATTCAGTTAGGAATATACACAATTAGCCACGTTTAAAGGGCCAGAGCCAAGGGCCGTGTGAATCACCCAGCACATTGAACCTCTCCACTGATCTCTCCATCAAGGACAATGGAGCAGGGAGGGTTTTAGACCCCTCCCTGCTGCGGCAGAATGTTTCTCCAGTAAACTGTAATTCATTTATTTGGTCTGTTGTAATGATGGCAATAGGATATTTTGCCATGTAGGCAGTAAGGAAGGTAAATGTTACCCATCCCTACTGCTCCAAATGTGTATTTTTGAATTTTGAAAAGTGTATTAAAGGTTGAAGACAGTGTGGTCTTATTTTTCATATTTTTCCCTGGAATCAATGAAAAAGTAGGCCTCCTTTTGATAGATCACAGAGAGATCAATGGAACACAATTATTTTTTTGAAGTACTGTATGAATAGATAACTAAAACGATTCAACCAAATGCATTCAAAGGGACCGGGTTTAAATCGTGTCTGAGCCAATGACCACAGTTTCAACACTTATGAGCGGAGGTGACGCCACACTCCTGCTTTTTTTCCACATCTACTTTCCAAACAGGCATCTGTGAATCGGAGGCCAAAATACAAAGCGAAAGCGACAAAAAACTTGATGGAAGGCGGATGGATACATAGGCCTTCCTGAGTAGTGTGACTCATGTCCTCACTCTTTTCTGTCGTCTCTCCAGCACAGGCTTGCGATAAAAGCATGATTACGTAGAGGCGGAGAGGAGTGTGTGTGTGGGGGGGGTTGTTTCCGACAATAGAGCCGTTACTGTGGAGATGAAGTATGTCCTCTGCGTGGAGCTCCTGTACTGAGGTGGGCAACAGTGATGTGCTTGGTCCTCCAGCCTCACGGACACCCAAGTGTCTTCTCTCACTGTTGGATGGATGGAACAGGTTCACGTGTTCAAGAGTGCAAACACACGCTGACATCAATGCTGAGCTACTCCTACAGACATTGGTCTACTTACATAATGAGGAGTACATTAATACATAGACCTACATAATGTACATACCAAGTAAGATCTCCACAACATGGAGAGTAGGTAAAAAAATACATAGTGTAGCTCTACTGACATATTGATCCATTCAACTTAAACTACATTTTGCAGTGGCTTGCTGGTAGTTCAACTGAATTCATATTTGGATCGTGATTATAGTAGTTATATTTGTGGAGTTAACTACTGAAACCAATAACAACACCACCAAAAACTGAAGCCTTTTTGGGTGGTTAAGATTGTACTGGTCAGATGTGTACAGGTCCCCCACCCCTCTTACAAACGTATTGTATGTTGTACATCCTGGCATTTAATGTCCGCACTTATTGTATGTTGTACATCCTGGCACTTAATGTACGCACTTATTGTATGTTGTGCGTCCTGTCATTTAAAAATAGTACTACATTGTGTAGCATCTTATCCTAGCTAGCTTTGTTGTATACCTGGAAGGGATTAACCTAACAATTGTTAGTGCTTGGCACTTGTTTCTACAAACAGCCCTACTGTGCCGACAGCAATATATTTTTTATCTTCTTCGGACAAATGTAATTATATTAAGTTGCTTTGGATAAAAGCATCTGCTAAATGCCCTATATGTTAATGTGAATGTTACAAAACTAACGAGTAAGACAACGGGCCCTATCTTGCATCCGGCGCAATTGACTTAATCACTGGCGCATGTGTCGTTGCTAGTTTGCAACTGGCGCAGAGCATTCTTTTCCCTCCTGCGCCACGCGTCGGTAAATTAGGGAATGATCTTGCGCCCCAAGGGGGCGGTTCGGCGAAAGGAAGAGGCGTGTTCTGGCGTAAATGTTCCCTGGTGCTATTTTGCAGTTTCAGAAACCACTTGCGCCACAAACCAGGAAATACCTGGTTTAAAGTCAGTGGCGCGTTGTTCAGATGCTATTTTAAGGGCGCATGCATAATGTTGCTTGTGCACCTCGCGCATACACTTTGCTACTCTTATCTACCTAGCCACACATTCTTGGTAAATTATTTGGGAAAGAACAGCTGATACAGCGGTAATAAGTTGTACTTTTAAATCAATGCATCTGCAAACACCATACAGCAAACACATATTTTCTTGACACAGACATCGTGTACATGACCACGACTTTTAGGACTCATGAGTATTTGATCGTGAGAAAACATTGTTTTACCGCGAGTGAGTGTTTAAAAGGATGAATGAATGCGGGCGCGTGTATGTGTAAAAGAATTAATGAATGCGGGCGCGCGTGTGTGCGTCCATCTGTTTAAACACACGCAAACTAAACACGTAACGCATAATACAGTCCATGGCAATGTATATTAAAGGGGGGACACATGCATATTAGGAAAACAAGTCGATAACGATAATGCATAAAATACTGATAAGAAACGATGTTTAGAACGTATTGCGGATATCATTAAATAGAATCACAGTTACCGCATATCATGTTATATCATATAAGTTTTCTTTGCCGAAATTTATTTGAGGGCTCAGTATTTCTGAAGTTGTGGAAGAAAACCTTATTCCATGTGTGAATTAGGCCATATTATTTGGCCATAAACTGAGCCATTCGAAATTCATGTGCATCTGTCTTATCGGAGACTGCAGACGCGCTGTCAAAATATCAACTCGTCAGATTCAAATGCGCTCATGGCTCTTAAAGGGGATGGGAGCTGGCACTCTCATTGTTTTATTGCACGTTACGCCCAAACCACACCTACGGGTAATTAGGCTACTTCAGACCAACCCTTCTTAGATTTGCGCTGGGCGCAAGAGTTATGCGCCGGTAAAATAGCGACATCGCCATAGAACCGCCCACAAAGCTACTTGCACTTCTCACTTGCGTTTCAGACCGTTAAAATAGGGCCCAACAAGTCACTCTAGAGGTCTGAAAAGTTTAATAATCTTTTCTTAATTTTTCACTGTAGTCAGGCAATACAAAATGCAAATTTGTTGACAACAAAAATATTCCTTTAAACATGGTCCTTGTGAAAAGCCCGGATGGGATTGTTTTGTTTAGGACTGGGTTAGGTCAGGGGAAGCATTGAGAGCGCACCAGTAATACAAATGTGACTATAAAGAGCCGCTAGTGACATCTAGCGTCAACCTCCCGGCATCACACTGTTAACATAGCTTGCTTCACTGGTTGCATTAAAAACGGAGAATTACCCATGGGTTGATACAAAAAATTGCATTCGTTTACATTAGGTGTTTTTTTTTTATTGGCAGCACCATTACATATCCCTTAAATAATGTATTATATCTCAAATTAAGAACGCACTCATTCATTCACCTTTAATTAAAAAACACTTTCAAAGTAACACAGTTATTGGTGATGTCATACGTATTGCATTCATATACACATCAGATATAAAAAATTTACTGTGCCTGACCAGTGCTGATCTGCAACATTCCTGAAACCAATGGCAGGAAATATAAAACGTTTTGGCGAAGTACTGGCTGTCACCCGTCAATCACAAACATCCAATAAGGTAGAAGCAGGATACAAGCTACTACCTACTAAACAGTGTGTCACTCCCAAAAGGAGCAGCTATATGATACAATGTGCTGAGGTTATAAACAATTATATTTCTTTCCATTAAATACTTTGAGTAGATAAACAAGATTAGGATCCCTGTTCATGTTAAGCTGCGTTGATCCAGATCTCATTGTGGTGCGCACGCAGTATGTCCCAGGGGCTGTCGTAGAAGGCCCCTGTGTGTCTGTGGGCCTCGAAGGTCTTTCCAGCCAGGGTCAACATCTCCCCCAGCTCCACCGCGGTGGCCAGGGCCTTGCTTTGGCTCGCTGTACCACTGAAGATCCTTCAGAGGAATGAAAGAAAGGGACGTTTTATCCAAGCATGTCAACAGAACCTGATCCAAGCCCATGGCCCCTGCCTATGAGAGACCCCCAAACACCACACGACTGGAGAGACACTATTTCCATGAGGTACCCTCTTTGGTATTTAGTTTGTGAAGATGTGTCAAAGTAATGATTGATAATTGATAATTTTAGCACAGATCATTAGCCTTTGTAACAGTTATATTTGTACTTATGACAGCTTCCTTGAAAGCGGGTTTGCCTTTGCATCCGAGAAACCGGATGTGCCACACCCTTTGACCCATTTTCCATTCTTTTATACTTTAGAATTGCCTCCTAATTTATACTGGATTGCTAATGATATTCAATCGTCATGGCCCATCGATAGTCTATACAATGCTCACTCTCGTTCTCCATTTGTTTACTTGATATCAGTCCGAAACCTAGCCCCACCTGGTACTCCAGCCATTGGGATGCTAATCATAGGATGGAGTCTACCTGACTCCATGGTTCTAAGCTGGTTGATGCGGTTCTCTTTGCTGAGAAACGACCATGGGTTGCAAAGTACATTGGATATTCGGATTTGCCATGAGAGCAAGGGAGACATAGTTAGTGTGTGTGTGTGTGTGTGTGTGTGTGTGTGTGTTTGTGTGTGTGTGTGTGTGTGTGTCTGTATCTGTGTGTATGAGAGAGAGAGTTGTGTGTATATTTGAATGAGTGAGTGATTGAGTAAGTGTGTTTAGGTGTGTGTGTGTGTGTGTGTGTGTGTGTGTGTGTGTGTGTGTGTGTGTGTGTGTGTGTGTGTGTATGTGTGTGCGTGCGTGCGTGTGTGTTTAGGTGGGTGTGGGGGTGTAGATGTAGATGTAACTAGGATATACCTAACGTAGACTTTTCCAGCGGGTCTCACTTCCTCTGAGATGGATGTGTCGAGGGGCAAAGGCAGCTGCGTGCCCGGGACAAAAAACCACGAGACGAACACCTCCGGCTCGCTGCCGTACTCTTCTCCCTGACGGACAGTGATGATAGCGGGCCAGGTCTTACAGGGCACCGTTCGACCTGAAAAATAAAAACACGAAATACAACTTTTGAAACTTCAAAATAAAAGTGCACGCAATGTGTTCTTGCGAAACCTGAGTGAAATAACTCTTTTCTAGAGGAATGTATGTTTGCCTTGGGTTTTGTGGTTTAGGTTATCTGTAGTTATTATCCGTTTTTTTCGTTTCACACATTTCCTCTTCCAATATATGCCTGCTATGTGATGTCATAGTTGAATCGCACAATGATGATACAATTATCTAATCTTATCTTCTTTGTCTCATGGAGCCGTTCTTTTAGAATATTTCAATAGAAAATGATCGCATAAATAAGTTTCGGGGCGTGTATAAATGACAGTTTCGGGGTGGTGGTGGTGGTGGGGTGTTTCTTTGAATTATCTTCTATCAAACTCTCGTAGTTATCAAGTGGTCTAAACTTAAATTAAGAAAATAACAATATGTAATTTAAGTGGTGATCACAAAGTAATGGGAGAACAAGACTGTTTTCTGCAATAAGGTATGTGCATACTATAAACAACTAGGCCTTTATGCTAGAGCACAACAGTAATAATATTTAAATATAGATACAATAAATACCTTGGACGTTATTCCCTTTGCGAAACTTATCCAGTTTCAAGAAGCCCTCGGTCAGATCAGTGTTACTGGTGCTCCTGACCTTGGCCGTCATCCACAGCGTCTCCACATACTGGCGCTCCTCAAAGTCCTGACAAGAAAACATCAACAGGAGGAACGTCATTGAAAAGCAATGCACTTTGAAAGCAAAGAAACACAAAGACGCAAAATATAAATAAAGGGACAATACAATGCAAATCAACGATCCTTCATAAAAACTTACAGCATTCTGGTTGAGCAGTGTATATTCGGGGCATTCGTAGGACGTGCGGCAGAAGTCCGGAACGACCCAGCTCCCTATTCCGGACAGCATGGCAAGTATGAGTAGCGCAGACCAAAGCCCCGGAGTCGGTACCTTATCCATACCTAAAGAGTGGAGGTGTAGGCAAACGTAGACATTGGGTGGTGTTAAGTTTAAACAGACAACGCAAGCTACCAAGGGCAATGCTGTCTTGTCACACTTCCGAGGAATGTCACCTACCTGGTTCATCAGATCAAGCCTGACTCCCCCCTGCAACAAGAGCAATGCAATATATCCATGCCTTATCTTATCAATTTCTTATCTTAAAGACAAGAGTATATCGTACTGTACTGGTTGAACATAAGCGTTGGATACGTCCAAGATGTTCCTCCGCTGAACAAGTGGGTTATCGGTTTTTGTCAACAAATATGTTATTTATTCAACTCATGTAAAATCACTTGTGTGCGTAAAAGGATGTGCGTGCTGAGGTTGAAGTTATTTCTGAGCAGTCACACAGTGATAGGTCTTAGGTGAAAAGTCATCAAAACGATATTTAAAAAGTTATTTTTCTATGATGGAGGCATCTGCTTTATCTTTTGTTTTTAAATCACACCGACTTGTCGAGAATGCATGCAGACAACAACACGCAGAGCGAGTGGTAAGGTTAAAGATATGCCTAGCAGGCCAGCCTAACTGGTTTTACTGAACGAGGAAAAACTGCTTCAGACATTCATATCACTCACTCCGAGTCTCTTTAATGCGGACATCTGACGACGTAGTCTCTGTAATGTGTTCATCAATAAGGGCAAGGCTCGATTAATACCCGCAGGTGCCCTTGGGCATTGACGCTACTATAGCCTACCTTTCATTTGATGTGTCAGTTAAGCACTAGAAACAGGCGCATTGAAAACGTTTTGTGCTAGTGTGTATTAAATAATAAATCAATACAGGTAGTAACTGGGTAAATATATTGCCACTCAGTGACTTATCACAGCGATAATATGTATATTCAATGTGTACAATGTAATTAGGATGAAGGGATTTGCCCCGGTCTCTACTTCAATAAATTAATAAATAAAATAATAGGTTAATAAGTTAATCTGTTGTTGAAATTGTTGTTAGTGCATACATTTGCCTTGAATGCTTGAGTGTTTGTGCGCGCGCGCAGAGAGACACTTATTTCTTACCCTAAATAGAGGTGGACCACCACTTTGAGAATATATAGGCATACACAGAAACATCAGTTTATATGGCCTGAGGGAACACCATGGGGGTAATAAATAAAAAGGGTTAGTACAATTGTACGCTCCCAAGCTCAACAGCAGGGGGCGCCAGGGACCAGCGAGATAAATGCGTTCAGAGAGAGCGGGTTTAAAGCCATAAAAGAAAAAGAGTGATAAACGCGTTCGGCACTATTCAGATGTTCCCTCAGCTGGCCGCCCTTCGGGCTTTCTTTAACGCGCCGTGCACTGTCTGTGCCTGTACTCATTATAGGCCTATCGTGCCCGCGCCTCAACCGGTTTGTGTGATCGGACATCCGTAATGAACGGGAGGAACGCCTGTGCGTCGCGCACGGCTGGAGGAGGCATGCACCTGCACAGAAAACGCCCACGAGCCGGCAAGGGGGTCTTCCGAAGCCCCAGCATGCATGTGGACTGACTAGGCTGCTGCACAGGGCTGGGGACACAAAAGGCACGTTGAACAGGACATCGGAGCTGCAGCATGGGCGTGGGGACGAGTGATCGCAAAGAAGATGCGGGGAGGGGATGCAACCAGATTGCTTTTGGTTGAAGGATAGATTGGATGCACACTTTTCCCCCCGTGTTTTTGGCCTGTTCTTTTCTGACTCGTTGAATACTTTTCTGGTGGTGGTGGTGGTGTGTGTGCGTGAACCGGCACTTGTGTAAAAAAAAAAAAAAAAGATGGATAAAGCCATGCCGACGAAAGCTTCCGCAGTCAAGAGCTCGCAGCTTTCGGCCGATGACCTCTCAAAAATAAGCGACGAGGTGCTGTTAAAGTGGGGCAAAGACGAATTGGTTCGCCGGTTGCGGAGGTCAGAGGCGGAGAAGATGAGCGTTATCTTGGACCACAGTAATCTGATGCGGGAGGTGAACCGGCGGCTCCAGCAGCACCTCACCGAGATACGGAGTCTGAAGGTGAGTTGGTGGAGGGGAATCAGAGGGTTCCCCTATCGCCCCCCAGGTTCGAATTCATTGCACATAAAGATAAGCCCAGTGATAGAGGATATCTGGTCAGAACGAGCAGGTCCACTCTGGGCCGTAACGCATGGCAAACACAGTTCGCACTGAGGAAACATGTTGGATCAGATATGAGCAACCAAGGTTAAAACGGTTACCGGCTACATTCACTCAACCTGTTGCGTACAGAATGGTAAATGTGCACCTTCATACAGCCCTCAATCAATCATGTTAACACTATAGCCTGAATGAACAAGCCATTTTTCCATTTGCTAAATGTTGACAGATAATATGATAGGAACATGTAGAGGAAGCATTTAGTAGTTAGCTCTGAGCCAAGCATAAAGCATTTCCAGTCTCTCTGACTCCCAATGATAAATCACAGTTTAGTCTGGTCGTGTAATCCATCTCTGCATGGTGGATCTGCCTGTGTGTGCTTATGTGTGTGTGTGTGTGTGTGTGTGTGTGTGTGTGTGTGTGTGTGTGCGTTTGTGTGTGTCAAACCCCAGGACGTGAACCAGAAGCTGCAGGAGGACAACCAGGAGCTGCGGGACCTGTGCTGCTTCCTGGACGACGACCGGCAGAAGGGGAAGCGGGTTTCCCGGGAATGGCAGCGCCTTGGCCGCTACAGCGCGGGCCTGATGCGCAAGGAGGTCACCGTGTACCTGCAGAAGCTCAAGGAGCTGGAGCAGCGGCAGAGCGAGGTGCTCCGCGAGAACCTGGAGCTCAAGGAGGTGTGCCTCATGCTGGAGGAGGAGCGGGCCGAGGCGGCGGCGGCGGCGGCGGCGGCGGCTGTGGCAGGGCGGGGCGCCGCCGGTGGGGGCGGAGCCGGTGGTGGCAGGGCGGGCGGAGGGCCGGGGACGGCAGGGGGCGACGCCGGCTGCAGGGGCTCCATTGACAGCCAGGGCAGCCTGCTGGGAGGCGGGCCCGCGCCGGGCCTGCTCCGGGACGTGGGCGACGGGAGCAGCACCTCAAGCGCCGGCAGCACGGAGAGCCCCGACAACCCCCAGAACAAGCCCCCCCCCGCTGGCGGGCAGCCCGCTCCTCAGCCGGGGCCCGGGTCCTCGGGTCAGCCCGGGTCAAAGTTCAAGGACGGGTGCGTCCACGATGTGTGGGGCCGGAGACACAGCTCCACCCCGGAGTACTACACCTTCCCCCAGTCGTACCGCCCCCGCGGAGGCTCCCTCACCAACCTGGAGGCCCGGGGCATGCGGGGCCTAAGCTCCGAGAAGCACGGGACCAAGCACAGCCCCGCCCGGCAGGCCTGCGTCCCCCAGGGGCCCCACAGTGTGGACATGCTGGTTCAGAATCACGCGCCGACGGGCCCGGGGCAGGGATCGCCGGGCTCCGGGGCCAAGTCCAGCCCGGACCTCTCCCAGAGGCACAGGGTGGGCATGGCGGGGGATGGGGCTTGCTGTGGTAGTCCTGAGAGCAAGCGGGCGGGGCAGGGGGCGGGGCCTGGCACGCCGGAGCATCTGAGGAAAGGGAGGGTCATCGTTGGGAGTCCGGAGTCCATACGACACCACCCGCACCACCACCACCTCCACCAGCACCAGCACAGCCCGGGGTCTGACCATGGTAAAGGGAGGTACGCTGGTGGGTCCCCCGGCAGGGACCTAGGACCGAGGCGACCCCCCGGAGAGGAGCTTACCGCCCACCAACGCAGCCTGTACAACGGTAAGGAGCACTCATGTGGACGGTCATTATAGTGACAATGTGTAAGATCTTCGCAGCTATCAGTGGCAAGCATTCACTCTGCAGAAAAAACGACAACAACAACAACCGTGCAAACACTTTTGTCTCTGTAGCTCTAGCTGATTTTCCCTCCACCTCTCGGTTTCAGGTGCTTTGCAGCTGAAAGCGTTGGGTGTGTAGTTAACTCTGCCTAAGCAAGACATAACTAATGCCTTGTGCTAGGGTACGCAAGTGTCATCATAACTAGTGCCTTGTGGTAGGGTACGCAAACGTCATAACTAGTGCCATGTGATAGGGTAAGCTAGTGTCATAACTAGTGCCTTGTGGTAGGGTACGCTAGTTTAATAACTAGTGACATGTGGTAGGATAAGCTAGTGTTGTAACTAGTGCCTTGTGGTAGGGTACGCAAGTGTCATAACTAGTGCCTTGTGGTAGGGTACGCTAGTGTAATAACTAGTGCCATGTGATAGGATAAGCTAGTGTCATAACTAGTGCCATGTGGTAGGGTACACGGTTATAACTAGTGCTATGTGGTAGGGTATGCTAGTGTCATAACTAGTGCCATGTGGTAGAGCACGCTAGTGTCATAACGAGTGCCATGTGATAGGGTACGCTAGTGCTATGTGGTAGCATAAGGTAGGGTCATAATTAGTGCAATGTGTTAGGGTACGGTGTTATAATTAGTGCTATGTGGTAGGGTAAGCCAATGACATAACTAGTGCCATGTGATAGGATACACAAGTGTCATAGCTAGTGCCTTGTGGTAGGGTACGCTAGTGTCATAGCTAGTGCCTTGTGGTAGGGTACGCTAGTGTCATAACTAGTGCCTTGTGGTAGGGTACGCTAGTGTCATAGCTAGTGCCTTGTGGTAGGGTACCTAGTCTCTGTTATATTTTATACTCCTCCACACAGGGCAAGAACACCCTGGAGTGACTTCAAGTAAAGTCAGCACAAGGTTTTACTCTTCCACAGCTAATTAAAAATATACGAGATTAAGCCTTCATAAGCGCGTCGTGGAAACATTGGGGTCTGAAACATCAATTCTGTTTTTGCGGGAGACAATTCTGGAAATGTTACACAATCGGCATGGATTGGTTTAAATATGATCTTAATATTGAACCGCTCTCGCCCTAAGGGTTTAGGGAAAAGCATCTACTACAATTATCAATGACCTTGGTTTGTCAAACCCAAGGGCGCTCTGAATGACTTCTACCAGAGTGAAACTAAGCTTTAACCCAACCCACACACACACAGGCACACACGCGTACACACACACATGTGCACACGCACACAAAGAGCTCAGCTGCAGACAGCGCCAGGGGAGAAGACGTATGGAGTCACAGAAGATGATGGATTGGACAGAACGAGGGTGAACACAGTATGACATGAAAAAAAAGATGAGAAATCTCAAATAGAATATGAAACCACTGGCGATAGGGAGCTACTGACAGAAAGTGGAGCTACTGATCAAAGTCTGTACATACACATACACAAATGTGTGTGTGTCTGTGTGTGTGTGTGTGTGTGTGTGTGTGTGTGTGTGTTTGTGTGTTTGTGTGTTTGGTAAGCCCATTAAGAGAGTAAGGAAAATTGGATGTTAAAGAGGATTTGAAACCCTTTGTGAGTTGGAGATAAATAAACACTGGAATTTGTGAATACACACAGACTATTAGCATGGGACACCACTCATACCAGAGAGAGAGAGAGAGAGAGAGAGAGAGAGAGAGAGAGAACTGACAGCTTAGCCTTTCACTTACTTTAATCAGCTTGCACTTGACAGTTGCTCTGTCCATTTTAAAATGTAAATTGATTTCATTTTTTTATTTATTGCCCTGGAAAATTTGCAAGTTTAAAGGATGCATTTTGCAATTTGAAACATTGTAGGAGGAGGAGGAGGAGCAGTAGAAGAAGGAGGATTGGAATTTCCGTCCTCTAAAATATGAATGCTCCCTATTGGTCATTGCAGTCTGGCTTCCGGCTCCCTGGTGGGATCATTGGCTACTTGGGAGTGCTTGTTTTATACTTATCAATGGGGCGGGGCTGTCTAGTGTCCCTGAGAAAGATAGACGCATCCCGGCTCAATGGGCCGCTGGGCTTTGGTCCAAGATTTTTTTGGACCAAAGCATATTTTTTTAAATATGCTTTACAAATAAATGTACATTTACATTTACATTTACATTTACAAGATCCTTGAGGGCCACCTTTGACCTTTAGGCCACTAGTCCTGAGTCTGGTGCCGACAGGCGCTAAGGGACCCTACCCCCCCTAAGTGCTGTTTGTGCAATTTTGTATTGTGTGTGTGTGTTGTGTGTGTGCATGTGTGTGTGTGTGTTTAAGATTGCTTGTGTGTGTGCATGTATTTGTGTGTGTTTGAGGTTATATGTTTGAGGTTGTGTGTGTGTGTGTGTGTGTGTGTGTGTGTGTATGTGTGTGTGTGTGTGTGTGTGTGTGTGTGTGTGTGTGTGTGTGTGTTTGTGTGCTCTGCAGTGCTGAGGGGAAGTGCTCAGTGCTCCAGCTGAGTCCAGAGGAAACAGCTCTGTTCGATATAGGTAAAGAGTCCTGACTCAGCTCTTGCCAGCAAACAATAGAAGATGAATCTACTACAGAGTATCACTGCATCGTCCTCATACATGTTTCTGCCGTGCCGACACTCTGTTTACTACACAAGAGGCATCAGCACAATACATGTTTTCCATAATCT